>NC_057795.1:586676075-586679391 GCF_018294505.1 Triticum aestivum
CATCACTTTGCGACCCTTTCTCCTTATTGTCGGCATTTAACTTGTCGGCCTATTTGAAGACCAAACATTCAATGTTGGTACGATTGGCAGGTTTATCCGGAGTGCCATGGATTTGGCATGGTCGATCTAGTATGCGGTCCAGACTGGACGGGCCCAAATTATTTCTTTTAAATGGCTTCTTCCGCTGACCGGACTTAGAGCCACTGAATCCAGCATTGACTGTCGTGTCTCTGGTGCTGTCACCATTATTTTGATGCTTGTGTCTACTGCGTCGTGGCTTGCCATTGCTGTTTCTGGCTTCAGAGGTGCCTGGTTTGCTTGTATTGTTGTTGCTATGGGCTAGCCAGCTGTCTTCGCCCGCGCAAAAGCGGGTCATGAGTGCCGTAAGGGCTGACATGGACTTTGGTTTTTCCTGGCCGAGGTGTCTGGCCAGCCATTCGTCGCGGATGCTATGCTTAAAGGCCTCTAAGGCTTCGGCGTCCGGACAATCGACGATTTCGTTCTTTTTAGTTAGGAACTGAGTCAAGAATTTCCTGGCTGACTCTCCGGGCTGTTGGATTATGTGACTTCGGTCGTCGGCATCCGGAGATCGGGCATATGTGCCTTGGAAGTTGTCAAGGAAGGCGTCCTCCAATTCCTCCTAGCTGCCAATGGAGTTTTTGGGCAGACTATTTAACCATTATCTAGCTGGTCCCTTGAGTTTGAGCGGGAGGTATTTGATGGCGTGAAGATCGTCACTGCGGGCCATATGAATGTGGAGAAGAAAGTCCTCAATCCACACCGTGGGGTCTGTTGTGCCATCATATGATTCAATGTTCACTGGTTTAAACCCTCCCGGGAAATCATGTCTCATTACTTCATCAGTGAAGCAGAGGGGGTGTGCGGCACCTCTATATCAGGCCAAGTCATGACATAGCTCGGATGGAGTTCGTCTGCGGTTTTCGGCCCAGACGTGATTATGTTTGTCACGTTCATCCAGATGGCCATTGTCGCGCATTGGTGCATGCCCCCGTGATCCATAGATTGATCTTGTCTGACCTGCTCTGTTTTCCAAATTGTGTCACAATTCATGTTTATATCCCTAAGCTGTTGTATTTCTGTTAGTTCAGCGAGGTAGTGTGGGCTTGTGTTCGGCTTGAAGTGCCGCTTTGTCCCGTCCACGTGGTGGTCGGTCAGCCGTATTGTACCTTGGTAGGACGGGCTCCAGCGCCTCGTCATCGAACTGTGCTAATAGTTTGCGCGTCGGGTAGCTTTTGGTTGGGCGCTTGAGGTCATATTCCTCGGCTGCTAAGACATCAATCCATCTTCCATTGAGCAGATCTTGATCAGCTTGAAGCTGCTGCTACTTCTTTTTTAGGCTTCTTGCAGTGGCAATTAGCTGACGCTTAAAGTGTTCCTATTTGGCGGGCTCCTCAGGCACGATGAAATCTTTGTAGCCGAGGCTCACCTCATCCTCGAAGAGCGGAAGGTAGTTGCTATCCTCTGAGTCTTCGTTCATGGCCTGTTCGCCAGGGCTGACTCGCCCATCCTCCCGTTCCTCCTGTTTGGAGGTCGGCTCAACGGGGTCTTCATTGTTTTTGGCATAGGCCAGAGTGTTGTACTTTTCTGTGACGGTATTGTTGTTTTTACTATGGCGTGGCTTAGAGCAGCGCCGCTGACGTCGGCTCTCCGGCTGTATCGCAGGAGGTTTATCCTTAACTGGATTTTCATCATCGCCGTTGTTTTCTTTGGGTGTATCCACCATGTATATGTCGTACGAGGAGGTGGCTGTCCAACGCCCTATAGGCAGTGGTTCCTGATCCTCTCCAGCATCGTCGTCCATACTGTCGATGTCTTCGGAGTCGTAGTCAAGCATGTCGGTTAAGTTGTCGACAGTAGCTATAAAGTGGCTGGTGGGTGGGGAACGAATTTCTTCATCATCCACTTCCCATTCGAGCCGGACATAGTTCGGCCGAGAGTCCCCCGACAAGGAGAGGGATCTTAATGAGCTTAACACATCGCCAAAAGGCGAGTGCTGGAAGATGTCCGCCGAGCTGAACTCCAAGACTGGCGCCCAATCGAGTTTGATGGACGCGGATCCCCGAGGTCCGGAACCCATGGCCGGAGACGAGTCTGGGGTTCCGAGGATACAAGCCCAGTTTGATGTTGGGTCTATGTGCGGCTCGAGCGCCGCTGAATCTGCGGCCTCTGTGGCGGGGTTATGCCTCCCGTCTTTGGACGATGCAGTCCGCTCCAGCTCTAGGGCCAGGGCGGTCACAGGCGCTCTCTCCTATGTGTGGCCAGATGACAGATCTAGGTCATGTTCATCATGGTGGCCGGGGACAGCCCTCATGGGCTTGAATTCATCGAAGATCAAGTCTCCGCGGATATCAGCCACGAGATTGAGGCATCCAAATCTGACCTGATGGCCAGGGGCATAGCTATCGATCTGCTCTAGATGGCCAAACGAGTTGGCCCGCAGTGCCAAGCCGCCGAATACGAAGATCTGTCCGGGGAGGAAGATCTCCCTGGACCGCATTGTTGTAGATGATTGATGGAGCCATCAAGCCTATTCGACGACACATCGGAACTCTCAATGAAAGCACCAATATCAGTGTCAAAACCGGCAGATCTCGGATAGGGGGTCCCGAACTGTGCGTCTAAGGCTAATGGTAACAGGAGGTGGGGGAGACAATGTTTACCCAAGTTCGGGCCCTCTCTATGGAGGTAATACCCTACTGCATGCTTGATTGATCTTGATGAATTTGATTATTACAAGAGTTGATCTACCACGAGATCGTAATGGCTAAACCCTAGACACTACAAAACAAAAGACACATCTGTGACATTTCGGGCCGAACGAAATTTTTTCTGTCATACTTATGACGCTTCTATGACGATAATTGTGACGAAACCCGGTATCATCATAGATGTGGTGGGATCCTACTTCTATGACAAAAATCATGACAGAAAATGGGCTTTTCATCCTGGGCGGGCCGGAGCCGCAGCTGCATGACATTCTTTGGGCCATCCATGACGGAAAAAATCGTGGTAGAAGCGAGGGCGAGGAAATTTCGGGGAGATCCCTGTTACGCTGGGTGGTTGGGGGCCGAGCGATGCACGTTTCTCTCGTACACGTACGCACGTGTGTGCGAGGTGTTGGGCTATAACTGAACCCGAGCGAGGCGTTGGGCTCTAATTGAACCCGAGCGATTGCACTGTAGGCTACGCGTTACTGAACCTGAGCGATCGATCGATGGCTGTTAACTGAACCCGATCGAGCGATTCCTTCGCTACTGCTGCTAACTAAAGCCGATCAATGCTGCCTCTGGATGAA
>NC_057795.1:586679617-586789533 GCF_018294505.1 Triticum aestivum
GGGGGTGGATGAACAGGACCCCGCGGTGTTGCCTCTGGATGAACAGGACCCCGATTGATCGAGCCGGTTGGGGCTGGATGAACAGGACCCCGTGGATGGCTGGATGAATAGGATGATGCCGTGGAGGGATGGATGAGCAGTAGATGGTGGAGTGGTGGATGAACAGTAGCCCGTGGAGGGGTGGTAGAACAGGAGCCCGTGGAGAGGGGTGGTTGAACAGTAGCCGGTGGAGTAGCGGGTTGTGGAGGCTGGATGAACAGGAGCCCGTGGTTGAATAGTCGCAGGTAGAGGCTAGAGGAGGTCGACAGTGGATGAACAGTAGCACGTGGAGGCTGGAGGAGGTCGACGGTGGAGATGAACAGTATCCCATGGAGTCTCGTTTCGCGGTACGCCACACCCCTCCCAATGAACAGGAACCCCATTTTGACCATTGTGCTCCAACACAAGTTTGTTTCCTCCGTTTCACGGTACGCCACACCCCTCCCGATCAACAGGAGCCCATTTCGACCATAGGAGGTTCAACACAAGTCCGTTTCCTCCGTTTTGCGGTACGCCAGACCCCTCCCGATGAACAGGATCCCATTTCGAACGTGGTCGGTCGAGCACAAGGCCGTTTCCTCCGTTCTGCGGTACACCAGGCCTCGTTTCCATCGTCTGTTCTGTCCAAGCCCTCCTGATGAACACGATGACGCATTCCATTCCGACCTAGCCGGTTGGCTCCCCATGAACGCGACGACGGTGTTGTTTCTCTATTTCGACCCAGCCATGTACGAGACCCCTTGGCCGTACATATGCGTGAGTAGGCGTTCGAGACCCCGCCCGTATGTATGTGCATGGCCATATTTTCTTTCTTGCACACTTGCCACTATACATACGTGTACATGCTACGTGCGCTCCTCTACTACGACATATGCACGCCTCTACATCGACCAGTATGTACGTACACGTTCACGACCAGAATGACAACACTACGTACACTTCGACCAGGTGGGTCCCGACTGTCAGGCACTTCCTTGCGTGCAAAGATGTAGCTGGTGGGTCCCAGCAGTCAGGGGGGCGAATTGTTTTTTTTTCGGACGCACTTACTTGCGTGCGAAGATGTAACTAGTGGGTCCCAGCAGTAAGGGGGTGAATCATTGTTTTGCCCGTAATATGGATGCACTTCCTTGCGTGTGAAGATGTAGCTAGTAGGTTCCAGCCGTCAAGGGGGAAACGTTTTTTTTGCAAAATACGGTGGCCTGTCCGGTGGGTCTCTGCTGTCAGGTGGAGGAATCATTATTTTCCACGTAATAAGGAGGCACTTCCTTGCTGCGGCCATGGACCCAACTGTCAGCCTCTCCACGTACAGTCCACGTCTGATGGAAGTCGTTCCTTGACCACGTTGACCATGCCGCGCCAAGAGCACCAGGGAGGTGGACGACGGCGAGGCCTAGGAAGGGGACGACGCGGAGCCAGGGAAGACGCGGCGGAGGATGTCCACGCATAGAGGAGTATGAGGGTTCACTGGTTCGGCTGCGGTGTGAGGCTGCCATCGCCGCAGAATAACAGGGGGTGTGGGTGAGTAGATGGATGGCCTGGCCAGCGGTGGGAGTAGTTGGGGGCGGTGAGGCCTCCGCGGCATCACTGCCGGCCACGGGAGGCAGGAGCATGCGACACGACCGGCGCTGCTTTGGGCGGCTGGAGCACGAAGACCAGAGGTTGAAGAAGCACCACGGCTGTTGGATGGACATCGTATGGTCACTAGATCTAGAATCGTCATATTGACTAAGTTGACAAAGCCCTCCGTCCTCATCAACTTAGTAGGCCCACAAGTCAGCCTCCCACCAAGGTGAGTCCCAGCTAGCATGGGGAGTATTCATTTTTTTTGTGTGTAATAAGGAGGCACTTCCGGTGGGTCCGAGCTGACAGCGGGGGGAACGTTTTTTTCGCGAAATATAGAGGCCCTTCCGGTGGTTCCCAGCTATCAGGTGGAGGAATCATTATTTTGCGCATAATAAGGAGACATTTCCCTGTGTGGGTCCCTAGTGTCAGCCTCTTCCAATGGCTGTTGTTTGGTTACCATGTTGACCTTGCCGCGCCGAGAGCACAAACACGATGGACGAGGGCGAGGCCCGGGAAGAGAACCACCCGGAGCCGGCGAAGCCACCGCAGCAGATGCCCATGCTGAGGGGAGTACGAGCACTAACTGGTCGGCTGCGGGGTGAGCTTGACGTCGCCGGAAAATAACAGGATGTGTGGGTGGTGGCCTGGCGGCAGCACAACCAGGCACGGGAGGCAGGCAGTCCCGCCGGCGCTAGTTTGGGCGGCTGGAGCAGGAAGATTAGAGATTGAAGAAGCACGGCGGCCGTTGGATGGACGTCCAATAGTCACTGTTGTGTGTTGACTAAGTTGACAAAGCCTTGCGTACGTGTCAAAAAAAATTTAGGGCAGCGTCATCGTCAACCTAGTAGGCCCAGAAGTCAGCCTCCAAATCTGTAGAAAACAGCATACAACCCATTAGCCATTATTTTCAATAATTTACAACCCATTTTCTCATTCTGAAGGATAATTGAAGCCCATATTCTTTTTATTAGCATTACAGACCATATATTCTGGGCACTGCTAAAAAATTCAACGAAATTTTGCATATTTCGGTGGGGTCCGAACTCTTTTAATTACGAAATTTTGACTCACGTTAAAAATAATTTTCAAAAAATTATATCAAAATAAAATTCAAAAAACAATTCTCTGCAAAAAATGAATGAAATTTAGAATCTTAACTAGCAAGATGCCCGTTTGTTGCACGGAACATGAAGATGCATTTGTATGAGTAGCTTATCTTGTGGGAGAAAATATGATATTTTAATGTAATTGCCAGTTGGCTTTGGTTTTTATAAGAGTAGAGAGTAGAGAAATCCTGGAAAAATGATATTTTAATGCAATTGCCGGTTGGATTTGGTTTAAAAATTTACAGCCCTTTTCTTACAACTTATAGCCCATTTTCTGGGGAAGCCCATTTCTTACTACTTACATCCCTCCTCGTCTTGAAAGATTTGCAACCCAGCAGGGCTGAGAAAAGCAAGTAAGCCTTAGTTTTGGTATTGTCCAAAAAAAGCACTTGGCTGGCCAATTTCAGAAAGAAAAAATATATCAACTGGGCTCGTCATGTGCTTAATAAAAGCGTAAGCGTGGGCTAGACGGTCCACAACCCTCGCACAGCGCATAGTTGAGCTCCGTCTCTGAAACTAAAAAACAACTGGGCGAGCTGCTGGGTCCCTGGTGTTATCTGCTCGTTGTGTAATTTTCTCGTTTATTGACTACATTGAAAATGGTGTGGGACCTGGTTGTCAAACAATTAGGAGGAAGTATTTTTTTGGCTTGTAATAACGAGGCACTTGCTTGTGAAATGCAATGACCCTGGTGGGTCCCTACTGTTAGCCTTTCCACGTACAGTCATCTCCTGATTCCTCTTGGTTGTTGACCATGTTGACAATGCCAGACGGCGGCGGGCACAATGAGAGAATAAAGGCGGAGAACGACGGTGAGGCGTCGGATGGGAACGAACAGCAGCCGTGGAAGATGCGGCAGTGTAGTGGCAGTTGGAGGGGAGTACGAGGGCAACAACATGCAACTCAAGCATACAAATGGTACAAAAAGCCCAAGGAATAATTGCTCATCAAATTTTTAGACAAAACCCAGATTGAACATGATAGTAACATCTAACCCAACCACGTTTTTTTGCAGTCACAAACAAATGGATCGGTCTGATCCATAAAATCAACATCCTGTGCAAAAAAAATTATTTCAGGATGACTACAACTTGTTGTAAATAGAAGCCGAGCACGTTTAGAATCCCATTTTTCCACCTGAAACTTCTTTTTTTGTTGTTCAACATGTCCGTCCGTGAGAAATCTCTTGCGGCAAAAATTAAGCCTCATGGACAATAGTAACCTCGCATTCAACAGGAAGAATGTGACAAAGCTTCTGTTTGCCTGGTTGGATGCATATATTTCCATCGTTATTGTCCTCAAACAAATGTCATGAGAACTGAGAAAATCTTGGTGCTTATTATGCCACCGATCGGTTGTATGTTTTCCTCCATGTGGTTCTGCCAAAGTAGACATGAAGATTGAAAACAGTTAAGGTCTGAAAAAAGAGTATGTCAAAAGAACGATAGCTGAACAGTTAATTCTAGTACAATATATACGGGCTTTCAATGTGCATGAAATCATCACCTCTATATATAAATTCTCCAAAGATCGAAAGCATCGCAGCAAGCCAATAATTATGTCCAGATCAAAACTAAACATTCTGATATATATGATCTTGATAGAATCCAGCAGCATTGATAGGCTATCAATGGACGAACTCTACATTGAGAATATAACATAATATTAGTACGCAAAGTGTCTCCAAGATGATATAAAACTTATGCGCACAAACGAAAAATGTAGCATATGATTACAAATGTGTAGATGATAATATACGATACCTGAAAAAGATAGGAGCCAAACACCAACTCCTTGTGATTATTAAACAGGTCATGAATTACACCCAAGGTCTCCAGTTTGGGTGCAGAGACGACAGTTATTTGTGAAGGTGTATAACAATTATCAAGGAGCAACCTTTGAAGTGAAGGGGCATCTTCGATGATGAGCTGCTGTCCTTTAAAACAAATTCCAATGCTTTTAAGGTGAGTCGACTTTATTTGGAGACAAATGATACTGATTTCTATTCCAAAAAAAACAGCAAGCGCTCTAGGGCAAGGCAACTGGAGTGGATGATGCTATGTAGTGAGGCCTTCGACAGATAAACCACCACAAGAGAAAGTTTTTTTAGCAGTGGGAGTCAAAGCATTTGTAACAGATCGTCTGCTAGATGGCACCGGGCGAAGGTGGAGGTGTGGAGATAGGAGGAAAACCGCGAGATGGACAATGGTGGTGTGGGCACGAATTCTTGGTGTGTTCGTGGTATGAAACTTTTCTGGTAATGGTACAACTCAAACTGCTGAAGTTTTCCGAATTCAGGGGATGTCAGCTAAGCGTCCACTATGCCGGGTATGGACAATAGGTAGCGTGTCCGGATGCAGAGGCATTGAAAGGGGCCCTGCTGGTGAGAAGAGACGATTGCTCTGAGGAGATCAAATATAGGAAGGACAAATATCTAACGACAGTCGAGATTGAGGGGCGCGGTGCGCCATAGAGGGAGCCACCGAGTTGAGAGGACTTGTGTGTGGCAGCAATCCTTGGTGGGGAGAAGCGAGATGATCTCCTCAAGGATGACGTCCGGGAGATCGCTGATGCGGTCCACCGAAGATTCTACCGGTTCCTCAGATCCGGGTGTGGGGGGGGGGGGCTCGCCGCTTCTCCCTGCGCTACCGGGTGCGGGATGTACAACAAGCATCGCTGATGGTGGGAGCCTCATCTTCTTGGCGCTGGGGCCAGCTGACTCCATTTTCCTTGTGGGCGTCACACTGAGCTCACGGGTTTGAGCAAAGTAGCCAGAGACGAGCCTAGTGGCAGTGCGAGTGGGGAAGTAGGAGTGGAAGAAGAGGAGCAGGCGTTTTCTGTACGAGTGAGGAAGAAGGTGAGCGGGCGTTTTCTGGATGAGTGAGGAAGATTGGGGAGCGGGGTGAATTGGGGGGGAGAGATGCAAGCGGGAGAGCGAGCTATTCGTGTTTATAAGGCCCGCTACACTAACTACTAGCTTTTTCCCAAGAACCACTCTCTTCTTTTGCGTTGCTGCATTGGAGCTGGCGCATGGACTTGGCTGACTAGCCATGCATGCAGGATGCATGTGCCCGCCGGCCACAACATGCGCCTGGTTTGTTACTAGGCCTATTTAATAGGGTGGTTATGGAGTATATCAAGGAGATTTATTTTCTCTGTGTGCATCCACCAAATTAGAGGATGTGGTACTGGATGCAGACACTCACGTTAAACTAAGCTTCAGAAGATACGGTATGCATACTAACATTTAGAAGAAGAAAAGTTCAGCATGTTTATGCATCTCAATGATTCACCATACTATAACCAATACAAAGCCGTGAGAAGGTGTGGAAATAAAGAAAATCGGTCGATGCGTCTCTGAGCAAAGGGCCTCCCTGCGCACACATTAATTTCTTGGGCATGCTTGTTTCTTCTCAATGTTGTGAGCACTTTGAGCATGTTGGAACCTCCATAGCTAGCTAGCTACCTCATCTTGCAATTGATGCTGACACATTTGCAGCAAACACATGAGGCAATAGAGATGACTCAACATGAGTCCATATTGTGCAGTTCCCCTGAAATCATATTCATTGTTCTGAATCTGAAAAGATAGGAAAACAGTAGCTATACTTAAACAGTGTTGCAAAACAGTAGCACATATCAATAGCTCGGCATGACAAAACATGATCATCTGGACGAAGGAGATACTGACCTGCTTAAGGAAGATTACATATAATTTCATAAGTCCTTGGTTGATTTCCACCTTCGGCTGCACTGCTTGTTTGCTCCTCCACACATGACAGGATCGTTCTGCACTGCATTCAGCAAGTCAACGTACGGATAAGCTAATTTCATCTTGCGGTGGTCATTGTACCTAGTTACGAATGTAGGAATACCGGGAGCACCATGAGGTTAGCTGATAGCAGGTAGATGCAGCCATATAAATTTTGTGCGGTGCTACCAAAATTTAGGTTTGTATCCCTTCCCGTTATGAGAATTCTTCTTGAAGTTGGTACAATGTGACGGCTTGTTCTTTGCATCAAACTTGCCTTTCCCCTGAGATTTGTTCTTGTTGTTTTGGGGCTGGTTGGGCTGGAAGTTCTTCTCGTGTACCATGTGGGCACTAGAAGCTCCCTCAGCGACGCAAGCACATGTGTCTTTTGCTTTTGCCTTCTCCTCAAAATCAAGAGTGCTAATGAGATCCAAAACAGAAAACTCATGTCTCTTGTTTTTCAGAGAAGTAGCAAATATCGTTCCACGAAGGTGGAAGCTTGGCAATGATGGTCCCAGCAATAAATTTGTCCAACAACACACACTTAAAGTACTCAGGTTCCTTAGAGAGTGACTGTATGTCATGAGTCTGCTGAACAACAGAGCACTCATCAGTCATCTTGTAGTCACAAAATTGCTCCATCACATACAACTCGTTGCCAGCGCCCGAGGGCCCAAACGTGGCCTCGAGCGGAGCCCACATGTTTTTGCCGCTGTCAAACGACATATATGAATCCACAATGGAATTGTCAAGAACACTCAGAAGGGAGGCTTTGAAGAGGGTATCCATGTTCTGAAAAGCTTCCTTTTGTGTAGGATTAAGATCGCCCTCAGGCTTACCCTTAGTGGCATCATAGCAGTACATGATCTTAAACCAATATACTGCTCTTGTGCGCCACCTTTTATATTGCACCCCCTTAAAAGTAGGCGGCTTCAAAAGTGCAGCAAAACCACTCGGAGTAAATTGCCTATAATCAGGTTTTTGGATTGGATTGTTGAATATATGAGCAATTTACTATGAGATTTAATCCGAGTCAGCAGTAAATAGATCATGAAGACAATTGCAAACATCAATGTAATGATGCGGGCTAAATCAGGAGGATAGAATCACATATTGTACAGTGGGAGTAGAACCGTTGTGGTTGATGTTGTCACTCATGTCATTGATGAAGAGGTTACCGAGGTCAGGGAAGAAGGCTGTCATTGAGGAAGTCGTCGCTGGCAGCAGTCACAGGAGTGTGCTTCCCAAAAACCTGATCGCCCCTCTCCCGTACAGGATCACGAAAGAGGGGTTTCGGAGGACTGCTGTCCCTTCTCATGGTGCACGCCGGAAGGAGGGCTGGAGAAGAATTGCGTGGCAGCACTAAGATCTGGAACAGTCCGAATCCAGATGATACAAGGCGGCTAGGGTAGAGCATGTCAGGTCGGTCGTGCGAGTATAATAGTAGGCCTTTGGCCCCCATACCCCACGTCCAAGTCAATAATAGCCCCACCAAGGTTTGCCTAAAAAACCCGGAGTAATTAAGGCGTCTGTTAGTCCCTTTAATATAAATACTTTATCATTAATAATGGCCCCACCTTTTGTCGCACAAAGTATGTTGGGGCTCCTGCTACAACTGGCTAGTAGTACAAGTTTACAATCCGCTTCTCTTCTCTCTCCTCTTCTCTCTCCTTCAACTAAGAACAAATACTATATTTAAATCCTTATAGCCTGCTTATGTCATCTAATTGTAGTACTTGCTCTAATGTTACTCTCCACTATGTAGTCTGAAATGCCAAGCGTGCAGCGGGCGGTGCCCTCGGTCGGCGCGCCGCTTCAACGGCGGAAGGAGTGAGAGGTCGCGTCGCCCTGACTTTCCGTCAATGTGGAGCGGCGGACTCAGCTGGTGCCGGGTGGGAAGCATGCGTGGGAGGTGGGAGGGGTTTTTGTTGGGCCAAGAAGGTGAGGAGCCAACTTGGGATCGGTCCGGACGGGGAAATATGATGTGCTCCCATACTCTGCATATGACACTAGTCTATGTTACTACTCCCTCCTTTCCGGTTTATAGAGATGTTTAGAGTAACATAGTAATATGTTATAGTATAAGTTACTCCCCACTATGACCAACCTTGGCCTCTCCCAGTGCTCCACTATGTATAACTGCTAAGCCTGCCACGTAGGCATAAAATATTGAAATATGATGTGGCAAGTTAATTAAGAAGAGAGAGACTAGTTTGGTGACAGCAGGAAGAAACGGTGGAAAGACAGTTTTGACCATATAGCTAATTAAATGAAGCAAGCTTAGCAACAATAAACTAAGCACCTATGTAGGACACCATTGTTGTGGGACGAAGTTGGAGACCGCAAGTTGTTTGGGCCAGATTTGATTAAAGAGTCTGAACAGAAGGTGAATTTGATTTGCGATAGGCTCAAGGTAGCCTAGTCCAGGCAGAAGAGCTATGCAGATTCAAAACGCGAGGAGACAGTTTACAAAGTCGGAGATAGAGTTTATCTTCGTGTATCTCCACTTCGAGGAGTTAAGCGCTTTGGATTTAAGGGAAAACTAGTGCCACGTTTTGTAGGACCATACAAAGTTTTGGAGCGTATGGGGGAAGTTGCCTACAAGTTGGAATTGCCTGAAGGATTGTCAGGAGTTCATGATGTGTTCCACGTTTCCCAGTTGAAGAAGTGCCACGCAGAGATGGCTGACATACCGCTGAGAGATACAGTGCCACTGGAAACGATTCAGTTGGACAATAATTTGACCTATGAGGAGGAACCAGTCAAGATTCTCGAGTTTGCCAGCCGAGTCACGCGCAGCAAGGTTATCAAGTTTTTGCAAAGTTTAGTGGAGCCACCATACTGAAGATGAAGCCACTTGGGACCGAGAGGAAGATCTGCTGAAGAACCACCCTCACCTATTTTCTAGCCAACCCGAATCTCGAGGGCGAGATTCATCTTAAGGGGGGTAGGTTTGTAACTTCCCAAATTTTCAATTTGGAATGTTATACATTAGATCATCATTGCATCATATTTTATTGCATTTTGGCTTGATCCTAGAAATTCTACGCAACTCAAGGACCCACGGAGAGAGTTGGGGATTTTGTTATCTTCATATTTGAGTTGTCTCAAATTTTGAAAATTGGACCATTTGATTTTATTTATTTTGTCTTCAATTATTTCTATTATAAAAATATGAGAGAGGGAATAAAATGACTTTCCCAAAATAAATAAATATTGATGATTTGATAAAAAATCAAATAAGATTTTAGTTCGAAGTTTTTTGCTATTTTATTTGAATTTAGGAAAAATGCGCGTTTTTCAAAATTGCATTTAGGCCCCAAGTAAATGTTCATCTTGTCTGGCTTGATTTTAGAGGATGGGCAAAATTTATTTTGGGATTTTTGGAGTCTGTTTAGTATTTCTTTTATTTGTTTTTCTACGTGTAATTATTTAAGCACTTACTAGCACCTCCTTGACCGTGGACCTTGACGGTGTACATCACCTTGTGTCTCTTTCCTTGTCATCATCTGAGTCCTAGAAGATCTCACCCACATCATCATTAGGCATGCAACCGCCTTGATAGACAACGTGCACAGAAGGAGTAGAGGCGATTGGGGACGCACCACGTCGTGGGCACTCCGTACGTGCTCGTATGTGTGCAGCGTGCGTGTTTTTCCATCGGTGCTAGCTCTAAGGCCGAGGCTATGGTCGTCTTCATCTCCGACTAGTTGTTGAGGAACGACGGCAAAGAGGTGCTGCAAGAGATGCGTAGGCGCCGTTGTGTGCGAGCTTCACCGTAGCACGACGAACCGGACGTCACCGCAGATGGCGCATGCATCCATGCAGGCGAGTGTGTGCGCATGCATGTGTTATTCACATGCATTCTACGGCTGAGTGTGTGTGCATGCACGTGTTGTGTATGTGCGTTGTGTGCTCCATGCTATGCACATATGTGCATGAGTTGGATCGGATGGAGTTAGTGCGTTGGCTTGTGTACATGCGTGGTTGCATGCGTCCTGTACGTGCGTGGCTTGTTGCGTGGTTATCAATATAAACTATAAAACATCTTCAACTTAGCATCCTGATGTACCGTTTCTAGTGGTTAGGGAAGAGTTCATGTTCTTCTATTTGTTTATAGGTGGGCAGGCGGCAAAAAACTGGGGAAAACGCGCAAGGTTCCTTGCAGACGCTCCACCGCGAGGTTCCTTGCTCCTTCTCGGTCATCGGGAATCTATGTTCTTCAAATCTTTTCTTTTACGTGAGATTTGTTCATCCTTTTCCTAACATGCGAGACATCTAGCATCAAGGTGCACGTGTCATGCAAGAAAAAGGAGATAATCAGATAAGCAGTGCGTAAGTGAGTCGTGCACTTCGATGGCACCTACACAATATTTTTTCTCCTCGATGGCACGTGAATAGTGCACATACTCAACGACGGAGCACGGGATGGTAGCAATGACATGGTCAGCCCTTTTTGGAGAGAGTATGTACTACTAAATAACTTTGATGTGTCCCGTCAACTCGCAGAATGATGAGAAGCTTGATTACGCCTTCTCCCTCACCAACGCGTGCGCGGTGGCTCGCAGCACGAGGAGAAACTTTTGCTTACAAGCGGTGGACGTGCAGCAGTTCATTTGGTGTCAGATTGCCAAAAGTACTACTGTAGAACCATCGACTTCCGAAAGAGGCGAAGAGCCAAGCGCAAGGTCACCTACTGACCTTAGGCTAGGCGTAGTGGGAGTAACATAAGTAGGGGTACCTCCTTTTTTATTCTAGGAACAACAACACGCGAATATTGAGGTGCTGGTTACATAGAACAAATTTCCTCGAGTCCGTGCTCAGCCCTCCTCTATCTCTCTTCTCAGCCAGCCAGCGGATGCTCGGAGCCCATTGTCTGTTTGCTCATATGCGGTCCCACATGTCAGTGAAAACGCAAGAGGACCCACTGAAACCTGCACATCTTTCACCTCGACATGCTGCTGATGAAAAACAAATCCAATAAAGATCTTCGGTGGTCTCTTTTGGAGTTACTCAAGAGTAGTAAGATTCTATTTACAGTTTCACCCAAGATGCACATCACGTGGCTTCAACTACCACTCTATTTTCTTGCATGACACGACCTAGATGCTGGATGCCCCATGTGTCGGCAAAAGGAGGAAGAACCCGACCAAATCTTCGGTTGTGCTCTCGGATTAGACTAGTTGTGCTAACTTCAAATTTTTATTGTGTAGAATGGATGCAAGTTTTGGTATTGGTAAGAAGAGTACATCGATATATTGATAGAGCGCAATTTAGTAAATGTTCTTGCACTTTTAGCTAGCATAGAGGCTAGAGATGAGACTAGTGCACTTGTGGATACTAGAATAGAGGCTAGACATGAGACTAAATGCGAGGAAGCAATGTCTACTTCTTTACACTTGAAGAAGAAAGAAGCACGCAAGATCGAGCCTCCACAGATCAACAATGAATGCATCGAGAAGGCACTAATCCAACTTACAGGCGCATTTATGGAAGTTGGATATCTTCTAAAATGTATTCTTGTGGTTCTTGTTTTCTTTGGTCTTGCTTTTCTAGTCAAAATTATTGTTGGAGTTCATGCAAAATGGAGATCCGTTTGGGGTCGTGCGTTGCAGTTGGCCTTACAAGTGGGACCGCAGTTGAGGAAACCGACTATCGGCAAACCCCACCTCGCCCGCCGCGCGATGGCTGAGTTAGAGAAACATTATATAGTACTAGTAGTATTGAGGATTCGAGGTGCTGGTTACGTACAACGAACACAGTAACATATGGCTACAGTAAAAACACTCGCCCGACACGCAAAGCATGTGAAGCTAGTACAAATAGTGTACTACTATTGTTGAATGGCCTCATCCGATAACCTGTTGCAATGCACGTACAATTATGTCTTTGGAAAATATTTTTTTGCCTCGTCGCACCACTCAATCAGAGAAGCGACTCGAAAGCCTTTCATAAATTTAGTAGGTTTATCATAGGCATATCATTTTATTACATACAACAGGTCATCAACCCACATCGACAATGAGGATACATTATAAATACTAAAGTTTTCATCACACAACAAATAACAAGCAATGAAATGAACTTCAACTCAACCAATCCTCGGCGTTGGAAATGCTTGCTTTGAACCACAAGTGATTCTCTGGAAAGGGCCATCCATTGTCGATCTCGAGACCAACGCAGGACTGATCATCCAGGCTGAAGTGGCCTACTATATTAGTACCAGGGTATGGAACCATGGAAATGTCCAAGATATAGATACAGTTGCTTCTCATAAATGGTAGTAACATTGTGTCAACAGCAGTTGGATCGCGTTTCACCATCATTGGATAGTTTTGTCCAAGGAAGAGCGAGTTTTCTCCAAGACTATCAATTCTGTACCAGGGAGAAGGTGTTGGCGCTAACACACTAGTATCCATCCCGAATACCATGCAACGGGTGTTGGAATAGGTCCGGAGAGTGCGACCATGGGAGACAACACCTGCTTCCTTAGTAGTAACATCAGCAGTGGGCTGTATACAGACAAGAAGAGGTGATCCATCGGAATTAGTTTCCAGGCGCCACTAAGTATATGGGCGCTGCTCGTCCTCATGCTCGTCATCATCACCATCGTCTCCCCCTTGGTTATAATTTTTTTCAATTATAGGTGGTGGAATGTTCACAGGACCTTGGAACACACAAGAAGAAGGTTAATTAGTAAAGGGAAACTTGCTAACCCGCGTGCATGTGGATGAAACAATTATAATTACGGTGGAAGATAAATGTACCAAAACTATGAGGATACCATGCAAAAATAGTGCCATGAGTGGTGGAAGCAAACACAAGACCCTCATATTGAATTGCATCACAATACTCATCCGTGTACGGAAACTGATTTTTGAGCAATATCCATCGAGTCGAACCACGAAGGACGGAAACAAGCTTGGTGAAGATAGCAACAACTACATAGTTCTTGTAATTCCAAGAGCGGTTGGGAACTCGACAAATTGTTATCTTCCGTATAAGACAGTCACCATGGTCATATTTGAACATACGTAGAATACCGGTGTGCTCAACCTCTGGGCAGTCTACTGAGATTTTTGGAAGTGGAACCCGGTGATGAGTGTACACATTCACAAGTTCCCACTCGCAGTTGGACCCAATATAAACAACCCAATCTCCATTTGTGCCTGCCCAAGCCTTACCCTCAAGCGATGGCATCTTAACATCACAAGTATCATTATCAAGCGGCAACAACTTGCACAACGCGAGGCATCTGTCGTCCCCGCGCCAGTAATCAGGGTCACAACAAAGAATATAGGGGAGATCAAACCGCTCCTTGACCATTGGGTTCCTTGTAATGATGTTATTAGTTCAGTCGAGAATGGTCTTGAATGAACCTGCCATGCTAGTCGAGGTGATGATGTCGCATCGATCAATGAGTTCCTCCACCACGTCATCTTTCAGATCGGGGCAAGAATAACGGGGTCATTTCCGGCCTGTTCCCTCCATGGAGAAGACGATCGAAGAATGGCAGAAGGAAGGGTGAAGGCAAATGGAGGAGGGAGGAAGAGCATGCAACAACAGTTCCAAATCGAGAGGGAAAGGCGAAGAGTAGGTGGACGGTTGCCAGTTTGCCATGGTACACGAAGAGGCGCCCCGGCCTACACGTCCGTTCATAAATACTAGTACTAGTAGAAAAGGACTCGCCGTCGTGTCACTGACATGTTGGAACATGACCACATGTCAACGAAACATGGTGTGTAATTTCTCGTGCAAAATGCGAGCTGGCCGCGTTGGCCCAAGGTGCACCGCATTAGTTTTTTGTTTTTTGAAAGTTTGCCGCATTAGTTATCGACCTTTATTTTTTTTAACATACAATCTGAATGGATAGCTCCAGTGGTCATCACACGTGAGTGGATATATAGGTGGGCTAGGTGGGCAGGCGGTTGAGCAGGCGGCAACAATCTGAGTGCTAAAAGAGTTGATCCAATGCTTGGTTTTGTTTGGATTTTCCTACTATGACCATTGGATAGACTGAATCAATGGCTTACTTTCAAAGTTATTCTCATACTATAGAATTTTTGATTCAGTTGTTGTGCTGCTACCGTCCAATATTCACGTGTGGTTGTTTCTAGAGTAAAAAAAGGAGGTACTAGTACTTACTGTGGGAAAGGTGAGATGATGGTACTTATTACTGCGGGAATATGCATGGGAGTACCAGCACATTCAAGGAACAAAGAAATGATGGTTGCTTTGTCTGAGCAACTTACTGTGGCGAAGGTGGGGCTCTGTGATTTGACTGCTCAGTAGTCATTACTACTGCGGCGCAACGACCGGGGTGAATCTTTCCCTGTAGTTGTGTTGTGCACTCAATATTGCTGCATGGCAGGTGGAGCCGGATGAAGGATGTCCAACATGTCGGCGAAACGAAGTTGAATTGTTTCTGGCATTGCTATCAATCCTTTAGGATTTGTTTATATGTACGCATAATTTTAAGGAAATTGTACTATGATGCTATGAAGGTTTCAACTTTGGTTCCCGTAGGAAAAAAAAGGTTTCAACTTAGGATTCATGTATCTTGCCTCGAGATTATCTCGTTACAACATTCCATCAAATACAAATGAAACTACCATGGCTACCATGGCTAATGCATCTCAATGGTTCGCAGATCAGCACCAATATTCACATCAGAACGGAAGACAAAGTTGTGAGAAGGTGTACAAATAAATAAAAATATATAATTCATCGATGTTGTTCGTAGGCATGGCTCCATTTCCTTGGCACAGTTTTCATTGCTTGGCAGCTAGTTTCACCTAGCTCTGTAGCCAAAACAGAGGTGTATGGAGGACACCACATTCCGATCATTTTGTGCAGCTCCACTAAAATCGAGCGAACCATCCCTGTTTGCAAAGTTATCCAGTCAGTGTGATTACAATAATAGTGGAACTAGATGATGAAACATAACACACATCAACAGAAGCCGATCACCTCTACGATCTCTCTTTAGGACTAACTTCTTGTTGGAGAAGATTAGGCACGGAGTTGGATGAGGAGGATAGCAAAACCAATCTCCCTTTCTGCAGTCCCACAGAACTGTAAAAACATTGCCCGTGTGACATTTTGGCGGAACTGCACAAAACAATCTTAAGAAAAAAGTGATTTGTGCAGTTCACCAAAAGTTCGCAATAGCAACGAGGTGAAAATGGATAGCCCTGTTTGCAAAAGGAGGTAGAAAGGAAACAATTACTGCCCAATAACACGAGTTGAAGACACATACGCCGACAAAAAAGAAGCATATTCCATGTAATAAGGGAAAGATAGCACATGGTGGTTTATCAAAAATGGTTTGAGGACGAGATTGCAAGATGGAAATTACGTTGAGATACGATTTAGGCAAACAACTAAAGAAGATCCACATGCAACAACATTGGAAGATGGGCAGTGGACCAAGGCCGGAGGAAGCTGTACCTGAGGGTCATCGGGATGTTACTAGGAGGGCGCCGGCAGCCGGGATCTGCCCATACTGCGGTAGCGAGACAGTGGCGAAGGCCCTACCACGCCGAAGCTTGGTCAGGGAGAACGGTGGGTACCGCAGATCGGGACGTGCTGCCTCAACGCCGTCGAACGGAGAGGCGATGCACATCCTACCTTTCCGCCGGCGGACGGGATGTGGCCGGATCACTAACAAACGCTGAGAGAGAGAGAGAGGCCACTGCCGCCTTGTGTGAGATGGTGTGACGAGAGACAAACCCATTTTTCCATTTTCCCCACGGCAATCGTTTTATATTCTGTATGTGCCATTGAGGAATATATAACTTCATTTAATACTAACGCGTCAAGTCGAACTTTGTTCCATCTAGGCGTGGTACCCGACCCTCCTTAAAGTAAACAACCGCTACACGCGTCAAATTATCACGTGGGCTGCCTTTTCGTACAGAAATGAACTCCACGTGTACCCGCGCGGGTGTGGGCGGGTACGAGACATGAGTATGTGCGTCCTGCGTGCACCTCTTGTTTAGGTGCAGGTACGTGTGTGGGTGGATGTGAGAGAGATGGTTTGTGTGAAACAAAGGCAATGTGTTGATGATACCTCAAATAGAAAAACGTAACATATGCAATGTGTGTGAAACGGAGTCATGGACGTGAGAAATCGATAGAATTGAAAACAGGGATGAAGTGTGTGGCTGCGCGATCGATAAAAAGTGCCACCGAATTTGTGTTTGCCCACGTCAAAGATACAGGACGGCTAGCTTACTGGAATTTGAGAGGGCAGAGGTGCAGTTTTTCTCCGTGGCATGGATACCTACCTACAATGTTCGACTATCGGTGTGTGTGGGGTGGAGGGGGCAGAGGCTGATCGACTAGTATATGTGTGGGGAAGGAGAGAGACCTAGCTATGTATTGAGGAAGCTCGATCGACATCCATGGTTATGTGTAGCAGAGGAATAAGGTTGGGAGAAAGACAAAGGTAGAGCGTCGGAGGGTTGGTGGTGGAGTGGCGTCTCACAAATGGTGGGAGAGGCCTGCTAGACAAATGGAGGGTACGAGTGCAATATCAATAAGAGAGGGCGGGGGATGTCTGTCTGTCTATGCACGTGCATGTGAGAGACGGGTCGGGAGGTATGCAAGGATGATGAGGGGAGACGATATGGTTGTGGTAAGCATACGTAACTACATAGGAAGACCAATTTTCATGTGTCAAAGAAAGGGAGAGACATAACTAGCGAGGTAAGTCTATCGGTGCATGGGGAAAACGAATTATAGTCGACCTAGCTATATGTAGCGAGATCAGTTCGTATACACGCCTGCATGTGTTAGAAGCAAATAAGTTCCGGAGAGACAGACAGGGGGAGAGGGGTGCGGCTAGGAGGTGGTGCGAGAGGCCTACCATGTGGAGGGGGGAGGAGTATGCGAGTATGAGATCAATGAAAAGAGGGGCGGGAGTGTGCACCTGCGTGGAACCATATTGGACATAGGGGGGCATGGACGGTGAGAAGAGAATAGGGGAAGTATATATGTGTGTTTGTTGTAGGCACACTTGGCTAGAGAGGTATATCGACCGGTGTGTACCGAAAAGAAGGATCCGGGGGCCTACACACACCGCGGGTGAATGACCTAAAGAGAAATAACGAACATGCGCGATGGAGGGGATGCTAAGGGTGGGTGAGAGGGGGCGGGCATGTGCATGCACGATAGAAAGTTAGCACTAGCTAGCTACAAATAGAAGAGGATCGCGAAGGTGTAAAAGACGAACAAAGATCAAAATTCATTATAAAAAAGTGGATACGAATACTTGAAGAAGATATCATAATGTAGAACATTGATTATAATTTGGGCTAATGTGTGGCTTTTGCAGCTCGGGTCTAAATACTTGTCATAATGTAGGGGGCAGGGCACTATACTTTGTGTGATAAACAGGGTGTACGTATGGAACATGGTTTAGATTATGAATATGTAGTTAGTGCATCAAATGTACTACTATTTGGAATCAACATCAAGTGTATTCAAAAAATAGAATTCGAGTTCATGTAGTACACATAGTTCATATCTATCTCTATAGTAATCATGTGGTGTGTTATTAAGGTAATACACAAATGATGGTTGAAGTTGGCAGCAATCATGATTGTAGATTCTTATTGAAATAGAGAAACGAATTCAAATTTAGTTTGAATTGCAGCGGTAGTATGGACATTTGGAATGCACTAAAATGTTGGTATGAGTAGGTTACATGCATTATACAGCAAGCAAAAAAATTTAATTGGACATAACATGGATTCATACTCCCACCGTCCATCTATATAGGGCGTAATGAGTTTTTTAAGACCGCCTTTGACTATTGACAAGATTAATAGTATATGACATGCACAATGTGAAAATTATATCATTGAAAGAACCTTTCACAAACGAATTTAACGGTGTTCTTTGTGTAAGTTGCATGTCATATATTATTTCTCTAATATTTGGTCAAAGTTAGCATTGAAAAACGCATTAGGCCCTATATAGATGGAAGGAGGGAGTAGCTTTGAATAGCATTTGTATAGTAAAACGGGGCAAGACTCTCTCTTTGTGTGGTGTGAATAGTTTTATTTTTTACGTTTTCTTTTTGGTTGAGGGAAGTGCGAATTGATTTGGTAAGTACAAGTACAATATTACTACATGTTAGGGTTGTCCCTAAAATTCAACCCGCGCCTTGTTATATCCCAAAAATTCAGATATCGTGCTCCCAAAACTGGCGCCTTCACAACCTGCGCCTTGCTATCCCGAAATTGAAATGCGTGCGAAAACTCCCTCTAGCTGCCAAATCCTGACACGCGAAATCCCCCTTCTAACCCTGAGCCGAAAGGGCCGCTAGTTCAAATCGGTGGGGGTACTTTTGTAACACACCCTACATTTTGGAAAAGCGCGTCCCTAAGTCATGGTTCAGCCCCTCCCATCGCCCTCTTTTCGCTATTCAAAATCATAGGCCGCCATAACCTCTCCGCTCCATCCGTGAAACCCCACCCTTCTCCGTCCGCCACGTCACCACTGCCCAGCCGGAGACTCTTCCCCGACGATGTCGTCCACCGCAATAGCTCGACATCCCTCGTCCACCTCCCTGGATGAGGATCCATTGTCCATCTCATCGTTCAGCCGGTTCAACCGCCCTGTCCTCCACCTCCAAGGAGCTGCTCCATCTCCATAGCGCCGCCTTAACCTGCTCCACCAGAACAATAGCATCCTCATCGACTCCTCGGACGAAACCGAGGCCTACTCGGTGATACATCTCCAACGTATCTATAATTTATGAAGCATTCATGCTATTATATTATCTGTTTTGAAGGATTATGGGCTTTATTATACACTTTTATATTACTTTGGGACTAACCTATTAACCGGAGGCCCAACCCATATTGTTGTTTTATTGCCTGTTTCAGTATTTCGAAGAAAAGGAATATCAAATGGAGTCCAAACGGAATGAAACCTTAGATAACGTGATTTTTTGGAAGATTATCATCCTTGAGACTTGGAGTTCACGTCAGAAGATACTTGAGAAGCCCAGGAGATAGGGGGCGCCAACCCCCCCTACTGGGCGCGCCCCCCTGTCTCGTGGACCCCTCGAGCACCCCCCGACCGACTTCTTTCACCTATATAAGCCTACGTACCCTAAAAACATCCACGGAGAAGATAGATCGGGAGTTCCGCCGCCGCAAGCCTCTGTAGCCACCAAAAACCTCCCGGGAGCCCGTTCCGGCACCCTGCCGGAGGGGGAACCCATCACCGGTGGCCATCTTCATCATCCCGGTGCTATCCATGACGAGGAGGGATTAGTTCACCCTCGGGGCTCAGGGTATGTACCAGTAGCTATGTGTTTGATCTCTCTCTCTCGTGTTCTCTCTCGTGTTCCCTCTACGGCATGATCTTGATGTATCCTGAGCTTTGCTATTATAGTTGGATCTCATGATGTTTCTCCCCCTCTACTCTCTTGTGATGAATTGAGTTTTCCCCTTTGAAGTTATCTTATTAGATTGAGTCTTTTATGAGAACACTTGATGTATGTCTTGCCGTGTTTATCTGTGGTGACAATGGGATATCATGTGCCACTTGATGTATGTTTTGGTGACCAACTTGCGGGTTCCGCCCATGAACCTATGCATAGGGGTTGGCACACGTTCTTGACTCTCCGGTAGAAACTTTGGGGCACTCTTTGAAGTACTTTGTGTTGGTTGAATAGATGAATTTGAGATTGTGTGATGCATATCGTATAATCATGCCCATGAATACTTGAGGTGACTATGGAGTATCTAGGTCACATTAGGGTTTTGGTTGATTTGTGTCTTAAGGTGTTATTCTAGTACGAACTCTTGAATAGATTGATCCGAAAGAATAACTTTGAGGTGGTTTCGTACCCTACCATAATCTCTTCGTTTGTTCTCCGCTATTAGTGTCTTTGGAGTGACTCTTTGTTGCATGTTGAGGGATTGTTATATGATCTATCTATGTTATTATTGTTGAGAGAACCTAGTAAAAGTATGAACCCTAGGCCTTGTTTCCTATCATTGCAATACCGTTTATGCTCACTTTTATCGCTTGCTACCTTGCTGTTTTTATAATTTCAGATTACAAATACCTTTATCTACCATCCATATTGCACTTGTATCACCATCTCTTCGCCGAACTAGTGCACCTATACAATTTAACATTGTATTGGGTGTGTTGGGGATACAATAGACCCTTTGCTATTTGGTTGCTGGGTTGTTTGAGAGAGACCATCTTCATCCTACGCCTCCTACGGATTGATAAACCTTAGGTCATCCACTTGAGGGAAATTTGCTACTGTCCTACCAACCTGTGCACTTGCAGGCCCAACAATGTCTACAAGAAGAAGGTTGTGTAGTAGACATCAAGCTCTTTTCTGGCGTCGTTGCCGGGGAGGCTAGGTAAACGGTACTCACACCCCGTCAACTAAGCTCATTTTTTGGCGAGGTAAGTGCTTGAAGGTATATATTTAGATCTTGCAATCGAATCTTTTTGTTTCTTGTTTTATCACTAGTTTAGTTTATAAACGAAAACTACAAAAAATGGAATTGAGTTTGTCTCATACGCTTCATCTTTTTAATATCTTTCGTGAGAATGATGGAAAGGAAAATTGTGCTCAAGTGCTAGAAGAAGAAATCTATTAAATGTTTTGCATTAGATCTTTGTATGATGAGCATGATTGCAATGTTGTTAGTATGAATTCCTTGAATATCCATGATGCTAATGATATGCAAAGCCACAAGCTTGGGGAAGCTATGTTTGATGAATATTATATTTTTTTTGTCCCCCAAGTTTTGATGAGAAAATTTTCTATGATGAAAGCATGCCTCCTATTTATGATGATTATGTTGATAAAAGTGGGTTTGGAAGAGTGTCAACTTTAGGTAGTATTGATCCCACTATTTTGGAGGATGTTGAATCTTATTGTGATGAATATGAAAGTGGATTTGGAAGTGTGTCAACTTTATTTAGTGATGATTCCACTATTTCGGAAGAGGTTCCAATTGATTATGAGAACAAAGTTGCTATCTATGATGATTATTGTGATGACTTGTTTGCTATTAAGAATAATGATAACCATGAAACTTGTCATCATGATGTTGGTTTTCAATTGGATTATGCCTCACATAATAGTTATTTTGTTGAGTTTGCTCCCACTATTATTCATGAGAAGAAATTTGCTTATGTGGAGAGTAGTAAATTTTCTATGCTTGTAGATCATGAAAAGAATGCTTTAGGTGCTGGTTATATTGTTGAATTCATTCATGATGCTACTGAAAATTATTATGAGAGAGGAACTTATGCTTGTAGGAATTGCAATAATGTCAAGTTACCCCTCTATGTGCTTCAATTTTTGAACTTATGCTTGTTTTACCTTCCTATGCTAGTTAATTATTGTTCCCATAAGTTGTTTGCTCACAAAATCCCTATGCATAGGAAGTGGGTTAGGCTTAAATGTGCTAGTCATATTCTTCATGATGCTCCCTTTATGTTTCAATTCTTATCTTTTATGTGAGCATCATTGTCATCATCATGCCTAGCTAGAAAGGCATTAAAGAAAAGCACTTGTTGGGAGACAACCAATATTTACCCTTACTGTTTTTGTGTGTCCACATTATTATGATACTGTAGTAATCATGTTTTATAGCTTTTGTTTCAATAAAGTTCCAAGTAGAACCTTTGGGAAGACTTGGGTGAAGTTTATGTGATCTGCTGTAAAAAACAGAAACTATAGCGCTCACATGAATAGCTTCCATTTTTTACTGGAGAGTGATTTTAGGTTGATTCTTTTTGCAGATGATTAATAGACAAATTCCTCTGGTCCAGAAATTTATTTCATAATTTTTAGGGTTCGATAAGTATACGTTTGATACATATTACTAGAGACAGTTCTGTTTTTTGACAGATTCTATTTTCATTGTGTTGTTTGCTTATTTTGTTGCATCTATGGCTAGTATTAAGTGGTATGAACCATATAGAAGTTGGAATAAAGTAGGTATTACACCAATATAAATAAAGAATGAGTTCATTACAGTACCTTAAAGTGGTTTTATTTTCTTATACTAACGGAGCTTACGAGTTTTGTTTCGAGTTTTGTGTGGTTGAAGTTTTCAAGTTTTGGGTAAAGATTCGATGGACTATGGAAAGGAGTGGCAAGAGCCTAATCTTGGGGATTCCCAAGGTACCCCAAGGTAATATTCAAGGACAACCAAGAGCCTAAGCTTGGGGATGCCCCGGAAGGCATCCCCTCTTTCGTCTTCGTTCATCGTAACTTTACTTGGAGCTATATTTTTATTCGCCACATGATATGTGTTTTGCTTGGAGCGTCATTTTATCTTGTTAGTATTTGCTTGCTGTTATTTAGTTTAATGTTTTGCATATTTAGTTTGAATAAAAAAAGTAAAGGATAGCCTTTGCCATGCTTATTTTGCTAGTATACATGTTGCTATTTGAAAACAGAAATTTTACCGCTGTTGCAAAAATTCCCTAGAAAAGTCAGAGTGATATAATGTTGAATCTTTTTGCATGATGAGCTCTGATAAATCTTTTACAGTGTAGTATTTTTCTTATAATTTTTGGAGTTAGGGGAGTATTGATACGCTTGCATTCTTTATAGACTGTACTGTTTTGACAGATTGCTGTTATGGTTGCGTTGTTTGCATATGTTTGCTTGTTTAATGATTCTATTTGAGGACATGAGTATTAAATATGCAGAGACATTTAGTATTCAATGTTGAATAATAATATTAGTGATTTGTTACAGTAGAAGATGATATGGTTTTGCATTGGTTTATACTAACCTATCTCACGAGTTCTTGTTGAGTTTGTTGTGGATGAAGCTTTTGATAAAAAGAGAAACCATGATATGAGAGGAATTAAGGAGACACAAAATTTCAAGCTTGGGGATGCCCAAGGCACCCCAAGATAATATTTCAAGAAGTCTCAAGCATCTAAGCTTGGGGATGCCCCGGTAGGCATCCCACCTTTCTTCTTCAACAACCATCGGTTAGTACCGGTTGAGCCTAAGTTTTTGCTTCTTCACATGAGTCGTGCTATCATTGCAATGTCATTTTGTTTTGCTTTGATTGCTGCTTGAATACAATACCAAGATCTGAAATTCTTTATTGAGAGAGAGTCTTCACATAGTTGCATAATTATTTAGCTACTCATTGATCTTCACTTATATCTTTTTGGAGTAGTTTTTCATTTACTCGTGTGCTTCACTTATATCCTATGAGTAAATGGTTGAATGAGTTGAATGTCATAAATATGAAATTATATATGTTTCATTTGCGTATCCCATGGGGAGTAATGACTTCACATCTAAGAAGTAGAGGTTGTAAATTTATTGACGGTTAGCAAGCATTGTATTAGTCATTTGAACAATTCATGAAAGAATATTGAAGGAAGAGAGATTTCACGAATAAATATACTATCCTAGACATCTTTTATAATTGTGAGCACTCATTATGTATGACATGCTAAAGAGTTGATGTTGGACAAGGAAGACAATGTAATGGGTTATGTTTTCTCGCATCTCAGTTAAAGTATATTGTCATGGATCATTCAAACATGTTGAGCTTGCCTTTCCCCCTCATGCTAGCCAAAAATTTCTAGCACCAAGGACAGATACTACTTGTGCTTCCAAATATCCTTAAACCCAGTTTTTGCCATGAGAGTCCACCATACCTACCTATGGATTGAGTAAGATCCTTCAAGTAAGTTGTCATCGGTGCAAGCAATAAAAATTGCTCTCTAAATATGCATAACTTAATAGTGCGGAGAAAATAAGCTTTGCACGAACTTGTTATGGAAGCAATAAAAGCGACGGACTGCATAAGAAAGGTCCATATACAAGGGGCAATATAAAGTGACGTTCTTTCGCATTAAGATTTTGTGTATCCAACCCTAAAAGCGCATGACAACCTCTGCTTCCCTCTACGAAGGGCCTATCTTTTACTTTATGCAAGAGTCAAGGTGATCTTCACCTTTCCCTTTTTCATTTTACCCTTTGGCAAGCACTTCGGGGTGGGGTGATCCTGATATATATCCAATTGGATGTACGTTAGCATGAACTATTATTGTTGACATCACCCAAAGGTGAATACGTTTGGAGGCAACATTATAAGCCCCAATCTTTCTCTGTGTCTGAATAAAACTTCATAACCACAAGTATTGCGTGAGTGTTAGCAATTGTAGAAGACTATATGATAGTTCAGTATGTGAACTTTGCCAAATCAAAGCTCTGATATAGACTCTTCCTGAAAGTAAGATGAATTGTAATTGTTTGATGACTAAGAATGAAGTTTGCTAGTTTTCAAGAAGGTTTATGGTCTATGCTTTAACATGTGAATTGCTTGTTACTAGTTCGTGAAAAGTTTTATGAGATGAACTACTGTTATGACATATTATCATGCTAGAAAAGGTGATTTAAATTATCATTGATCAAACTTGTGCACCTGCTAGCATTCACACTTCATAAATTCTTTATTTATCATTTACCTACTCGAGGACGAGTAGGAATTAAGCTTGGGGATGCTGATACGTCTCCAACGTATCCATAGTTTATGAAGCATTCATGCTATTATATTATCTGTTTTGAAGGATTATGGGCTTTATTATACACTTTTATATTACTTTTGGGACTAACCTATTAACCGGAGGCCCAACCCATATTGCTGTTTTATTGCCTGTTTCAGTATTTCGAAGAAAACGAATATCAAACGGAGTCCAAATGGAATGAAACCTTCGGCAACATGATTTTCTAGAAGATTATCATCCTGGAGACTTGGAGTTCACGTCAGAAGATACTCGAGGACCCTAGGAGATAGGGGGTGACCCCCCCCTACTGGGCGCGCCCCCCTGTCTCGTGGACCCCTCGAGCACCCCCCGACCGACTTATTTTGCCTATATAAGCCTACGTACCCTACAAAAATCCACGGAGAAGATAGATCGGGAGTTCCGCCGCCACAAGCCTTTGTAGCCACCAAAAACTTCCCGGGAGCCCGTTCCGGCACCCTGCCGGAGGGGGAACCCATCACCTGTGGCCATCGTCATCATCCCGGCGCTATCCATGACGAGGAGGGAGTAGTTCACCCTCGGGGCTGAGGGTATGTACCAGTAGCTATGTGTTTGATCTCTCTCTCTCTCGTGTTCTCTCTCGTGTTCCCTCTATGGCACGATCTTGATGTATCCCGAGCTTTGCTATTATAGTTGGATCTTATGATGTTTCTCCCCCTCTACTCTCTTGTGATGAATTGAGTTTTCCCCTTTGAAGTTATCTTATCGGATTGAGTCTTTTATAAGAACACTTGATGTATGTCTTGCCGTGTTTATCTGTGGTGACAATGAGATATCATGTGCCACTTGATGTATGTTCTGGTGACCAACTTGCGGGCACCGCCCATGAACCTATGCATAGGGGTTGGCACACATTCTTGACTCTCCGGTAGAAACTTTGGGGCACTCTTTGAAGTACTTTGTGTTGGTTGAATATATGAATTTGATATTGTGTGACGCATATCGTATAATCATGCCCACAGATACTTGAGGTGACAATGGAGTATCTAGGTGACATTAGGGTTTTGGTTGATTTGTGTCTTAAGGTGTTATTGTAGTACGAACTCTTGAATAGATTGATCCGAAAGAATAAATTTGAGGTGGTTTCGTACCCTACCATAATCTCTTCGTTTGTTCTCCGCTATTAGTGTCTTTGGAGTGACTCTTTGTTGCATGTTGAGGGATTGTTATATGATCTATCTATGTTATTATTGTTGAGAGAACCTAGTGAAAGTATGAACCCTAGGCCTTGTTTCCTATCATTGCAATACCGTTTATGCTCACTTTTATCGCTTGCTACCTTGCTGTTTTTATAATTTCAGATTACAAATACCTTTATCTACCATCCATATTGCACTTGTATCACCATCTCTTCGCCTAACTAGTGCACCTATACAATTTACCATTGTATTGGGTGTGTTGGGGACACAAGAGACTCTTTGATATTTGGTTGCAGGGTTGTTTGAGAGAGACCATCTTCATCCTATGCCTCCTACGGATTGATAAACCTTAAGTCATCCACTTGAGGGAAATTTGCTACTGTCCTACAAACCTGTGCACTTGCATGAACATCCTTCCTGTAACAAAGAGTCACAAGCAGAAAATGACAGTAACGGGTCGTAAGTAACCGAATGCTGCAAATGAGCCCAAGAATAAATGGGCCCTGAGAAGGCAGAAAGATAACTTGGGCTGGAAAAGGCCCAGTGGAATAATGGGCCATTAATGGGTATAAAGTGATACACTGTTCATTACGGGCCAGTTTCACCACGGGCCGTTAATTGGCCAAGAGTTACAAAGGGCCTCAAATGGGCCGAAAGAAGTCATGGGCCACACATGGGCCGGAAGTTAAAATGGGCTGGAATCATATTGGACGGCCCAGATGACGCTACTAGGCCTAATTCAGATAGGGCATAACGGGCCCTCGGTTGGCAGGTTGTAAATGGGCTATATGCAAACATGTTGTTAACAGGCTTTTTGTGGGCCAGCCTGGCACCTTTTGACCAATTCAAATGGGCCGCCCTTTTCACACGAATGGGCCTCTGTTTGGCCATGCCACGTGTCGACGTATCATAGGTGCCTCGGGTCCAATGAGTGGATGACATCTGTCCTAATGGTGAGCCGACACGTGTTTCCTCCAGCCAATGATGATTTCACATGTGGAAAATCCCCATTGGCCGGGGCTGTTAACGGGTTATCGGATCCAAAACTGGACTCAATAGCTTAACGATGTTCCGTTATGGTGGATGCCATGTGTCGGTCACCCTTGACGAAAGCACTTCTATGACGCGCGATTTATCATCATGGAAGTGGACACTTCCGTGATGATAATTTTGGTTATGTGATGGAACACTTCTACGACAGCACAGGTATGATTATATTGATTCTGTCCTAAAATCGTCATGGATGTACATGCATGACAGAAAACGTGACCTACTGTGACAAACACGTATCATCACGGAAGTGTTTTTTTGTAGTGAGAAGTCTAGCCTATGAGGTTATGATTGTTGTGGCTAAACCCTAGTAGCCTAAACCCTTCGGTTTATATAGACATCAGAGGGGGCTAGGGTTGTACAAAGTCGGTTACAGAGAAAGGAATCTACATATCCGAATCGCCAAGCTTGCCTTTCACGCAAAGGAGAGTCCCATCCGAACACGGGACGAAATCTTCTATCTTGTATCTTCATAGTCCAACAGTCTGGCCAAAGTATATTGTCCGGCTGTTCGAGGACACCTTAGTCCAGGACTCCCTCAGTGGACGCCTATCCGCCTCGAGCACCTCCATAGGCATGACTCGCGCCCGCGCCCAAACCTCTCGTCGCCGGCGGGCCACCTCCTTGCGCCCCCGCGCTGCTCCGCCAAGCCCATGACCCCAACGTCAAGCCTCCCGGCTCGCTCCGGCCAGTCCCACGCCCAGACGCGCCGTCCTCCTGCTCCCTCGAGCGCCTCCCGCAGCTTGCCGCCCCTCAGCTTCGCCTAGCGAACACCTTTGCTCGCCGCGCGGGTCCTCCACTCTGGCCCGTCATCCCCTGCGCGGGCGTCCGCTGCTCCACCAAGCGAGCACCGCAGCTGCCCCATCACACGCACCTCCGCCTCCTCCGCACCAGCTTCCCCACCACCCGGCCTGCCGTCTTCTCACACGCTGAATGCACGGCTCCCGGCCCCGGCCATCCCCGCGCTTGTCCGGCGTCCTTGCCGCTAGTCGGCCTTACCCGCGCCCTCTCATGCCCAGTGGCTCCGGCCTCCCCCTCCACCTTCTTGCGCTCGCGTCCGCCTGCGTGCTGTGGCCGGCCCCAGCCCTGCGCGTCCGCCGGCTTTCCGCCCTGCGGTGGCCGGCTCCCACGCTGGTTGCGTCCTGCTGTCACTCATTGTAGCCGGCTGCAAAAATGGCCGAGATTCAGAGAAAAGAAAAGATTTGGGCCGACTGCTTAAAAAAGTGCATCCGGCTACTCACAGCCGGCTGAAGAGAAGAAGAAAGGGATGTTCGACTGGCATGTCCTCCTGCTTCGCCACTCGGACGGCCCATCGTGACCCGCCCTATACGCGTCACCACATGGTCGGCTATGCCAAGCTGGCTCGGCCGCATCCCGCTCCACCGCCTAGCCGGTCATGCTCGACCGGCTGGCCCCCTTTCGAGCACCCGGAGGCTCGAAGGCTACCCCCAACGGGTGTGCCGGCATGCTCCGCAAGCGCTGAGCCGCACCGGCTATCTTCGGCAATCTCCGTCTCGCCTACACGAAAACCAATGTGAGCTCCTCACCCGCATACTTTCGCACCACGTGCAAACTCGGATAACCTCGAGCGACACTCGGGGACCACCTCCACCTTTATTACAGTTGCACTACTGTTTGCCCCGGCGCCAGCCAGTGTTGGCCCGGAGGCTGGCCACTTGGCCTGAGATGTTCATTTCAACAGACGGCTTAGTAGTGTGCACGGTATCAAAGGCTCACTCTTCGTCTCAGCTACAGGCCCCAACGCGGCTGTCAGGCTAGCAAGAGCAAATGTTCGAGGCCACCCACGCGAAAAACATTCGAGGAGAAAATGGTTCGGGTGGCCCGGCCGTCTGCTTTATGAATATCTGCTTGGTCAAATTTGCTCCCAGAGTCTGAGTGTTGCATGCTTCACTCCGCGTCCCACTCTCGGCCACAGACCATCACAGGGTTGTCCGACTAGCGAGAGCACAAGCCAAAGAGCGGAGGGGACATGAAAAATATTGAATGGGGCTCGGACAAAACCGAATAGGCACCCTCCACATCAAACTTGCAATGCTAAAAGCAAACATTTGATATATATACGCAAACTAACTTTGTCTTTTGCATGATCATTTCCGTTGGGAACCACCCTCCTCGCCCAGAGGCTCGGAGGCTACACCCAGCGGGTGTGCCGGGTGCGCCAGCATGCCTCGCTGGGAAAGTGCCACGACTGACTACCTCTGCTATATCAACTGCAAAACCCCCCCGCCCAACTCTTCGAGTTGCTCGGAGGTTCGGAGGATACACCCAGCGGGTGCGCTGGCGCACCCCCACTAGAAGCAAGCCGCACCGGCTGCAGCCCGTAAAAGGCTGTCATCGGCAACAACAGTCGGTGGACTCCGCGCCCGACGGCATCAGTCGGCGGACCTCGCGTCCGCGCCCAACAGCTTCAATCGGCGGACTCCGCGTCCGCGCCCAACATCATCAGTCGGCGGACCTCGCGTCCGCGTCCGACGGCATCAGTCAGCAGACCTCGCGTCCACGCCCGATGGCATCAGTCAGCGGACCTCACGTCCGTGCCCGATGGCATCAGTGGGCGGACCTTGCGTCCGTGGCCGACAGCATCAGTCGGCGGTCTTCGCATCCGTGCCCGACAGCTTTAGTTGATGGACCCCGCGTCTGTGCCCGACAACTTCAGTCGGCGGACCACGCGTCCACGCCTGATAGCCTCAGTCGGCGGACCCTGCGTCCATGCCCGACAACATCAGCCGGCCGACTCCGCGTTCGCGCCTGACAGGGCCCCGCGCCCATTAGCTGGCGGACTTTGCGTCCGCACCCGGTAGGGCTCCATGATACCTCTCCAGCATATCTATAATTTTTTATTGTTCCATACTATTATATTATCCATTTTGGATGTTTATGGGCTTTACTTTACACTTTTATATCATTTTTGGTACTAACCTACTAACCGGAGGCCCAGCCCGAATTGCTGTTTTATTTTGCCTATTTTAGTGTTTCGGAGAAAAGGAATATCAAACGGAGTCCAAACGGAATGAAACCTTCGGGAGCGGTCTTTTTGGAACAAACGCATTCCAGGAGACTTGGAGTGGACGTCAAGAAGCCGCCTAGGCGACCACGAGGCAGGAGGGCACGCCCTAGGGGGGTGGGCGCGCCCCCCACCCTCATGGGCCCCTCATGGCTCCCCTAACCTACCTCCTTCGCATATATATACTCCCGTACCCTGAAAACATCCAGGAGCACCACGAAAAACTATTTCCACCGCCGTAACCTTCTGTATCCACGAGATCCCATCTTGGAGCCTTCGCCGGTTCGCCATCCAGGTACGAGGGACTTTTGAGGAGCCTCCTACTGGATTGATACCTTGGTTCTCAAAAACTGAGGGAAATACTTACGCTACTTTGCTGCATCACCCTTTCCTCTTCAAGGGAAAACCAACGCAGTGCTCAAGAGGTAGCAAGAAGGATTTCTAGCGCCATTGCCGGGGAGGTCTTCGCACAAGTCAAGACATACCAAGTACCCATCACAAATCATCTCCCTCGCATTACATTATTTGCCATTTGCCTCTCATTTTCCTCTCCCCCACTTCACCCTTGCCATTTTATTCGCCCTCTCTTTTCCGTTCGCTTCTTTTTCGCTCGCCTCTTGTGTGCTTGTGTGTTGGATTGCTTGTCACGATGGCTCAAGACAATACCAAATTGTGTGACTTTTCCAATACCAATAATAATGATTTCCTTAGCATTTCGATTGCTCCTCTTAATGATACTGAATCTTGTGAAATCAATGCTGCTTTGTTGAATCTTGTTATGAAAGATCAATTCTCCGGCCTTCCTAGTGAAGATACCACTACTCATCTAAACAACTTTGTTGATTTGTGTGATATGAAAAGGAAGAAAGATATGGATAATGATATTGTTAAATTGAAGTTATTTTCATTTTCACTTAGAGATCATGCTAAAACTTGGTTTTCGTCTTTGCCTAAAAATAACATCGATTCATGTAATAAGTGCAAAGATGCTTTTATCTCTAAGTATTTTCCTCCCGCTAAGATCATCTCTCTTAGAAACGATATTATGAATTTTAAGCAACTTGATCATGAGCATGTTGCCCAATCTTGGGAAAGAATGAAATTAATGATTCACAATTTCCCTACTCATGGTTTGAATTTATGGATGATCATACAAAAAATTTATGCCGGATTGAATTTTGCTTCTAGAAATCTTTTAGATTCGGCCGCGGGAGGCACTTTTATGGAAATAACCTTAGGAGAAGCTACTAAACTCCTAGATAATATTATGGTTAATTATTCTCAATGGCACACCTAAAGATCTACTAGTAAAAAAGTTCATGCGATAGAAGAGATTAATGTTTTGAGTGGAAAGATGGATGAACTTATGAAATTATTTGCTACTAAGAGTGCTCCTATTGATCCTAATGATATGCCTTTGTATACTTTGATTTATAATAATAATGAATCTACGGATGTGAATTTTGTTGGTAGGAATAATTTTGGTAACAATGCTTATAGAGGAAACATTAATCCTAGGTCGTTTCCTAGTAATTCCTCTAATAATTATGGTAATTCCTACAAAAATTCTTATGGAAATTATAATAAGATGCCCTTTGATTTCGAGAATAGTGTTAAAGAGTTTATGATCTCTCAAAATAATTTCAATGCTTTGCTTGAAGAAAAATTGCTTAAGTTGATGAATTGGCTAGGAACGTTGATAGACTTTCTCTTGATGTTGATTCTTTGAAACTTAGATCTATTCACCTAAGCATGATGTAACATCCCAAATTTCCAATTTGGAATGTTATACATTAGATCATCATTACATATCATATTTATTGCATTTTTGGCTTGATCCTAGAAATTCTACGCAACTCAAGGACCCGCGGAGAGAGTTGGGGATTTCGTTATTTTCATATATGAGTTTTCTCAGATTTTGAAAATAGGATCGTTTGATTTTAATTATTTTCTCTTCGAATATTTCTTTTATAAAAATAAAAGAGAGGGGATAAATGGACTTCCCCAAAATAAAGAAATATTGGGGATTTAATATTAAAATCAAATAAGATTTTATTCAGAGTTTTATCGCTATTTAATTTGAATTAGGAAAATATGCGTTTTTCAAAATTGCATTAGAGGCTCAAATAAATGTTCACTTTGTCTGCTATATTCTTAGAGACCGGGAAAATTTATTTCAGGCTTTTTGGAGTTTGTTTAGTATTTTTTTTGTTTGTTTTTCTGTGCAGATTTTTTTTTAAATGTCCACTGCCTTTCCGGGCCGTGTCCGACCCGGACACTATACCCGGTCGGCCTTATAAGCCGAGGCCGAGGCCCCGCCAGTCCAAGTCGCCACCGCCTCGAACCCTTACCCTAGTGATGTCGCCGTCGTTGCCGCCGCCGCCGCCGGATCCCGTCACTGCCGCCCCGACCGCCGCCGCCCCGCGGCTCGTCGCCGCCATCAACCACCGCCGCCACCCGCCGCCGCCATCCCGCTGAGGTAGCCGCCGGAGCCGTCGCCTCCGGTTTTCTCTAGAATACCACCTGGTTGTTTTTTATTAGATCAGTTTATTTTTTCGGTTTAGTTATTTAGCGAACACCCATTCGTTCGTTCGTTTTAACAAACGGTTTTCACCGTTTAGCCGTGGACAGCGAACGTTTGTTCGTTAGCCTGTTCGTCAGTTTTTCTTTTTCCAGCGATTTCCGTGATTATTTTCGATCGTGATTTCTGCCCTTATTTTCGTTTTAGTTTATCTTTTCGCTCGCTTATCGGAATCAGGCGATTCAAGCGCCTCGAGTTTCGTCTCGAAGCCCTCTTTCTGTTTAAACAACTTAAACAAGATTTTTCTACTATAAATTTGACTTAAGTCCAGATTAGTAAACGAAGCTTGTTTCTTTCGTAGTTGGAGTTGTGTTGCTTCGTTTGATTTGTTTATATTTGCAAACTAGAGTTCTTAAGTTGAAATTTCTAGTTAGATCTCTTATTTGAGTTTTACTCGTGCTTCTAGTTGAGTGCTTATTGTATGCTTGTTTGTTTGCGATAGAGTACCGGGTGTGTGAAGCGTGCTACTATGAGTCTCTAGGTCTCACGGATCATCAGCAAGGCAAGTAACACTTTGATCATACCTCTTTACTACCCAGTTTTATTGCATTAGATCAATCCTCAAACAACTGCATGCTTAGGATCTGATTAACATTTGGGTTTTGGGAAGTAGATGAGGTAGTACCTATTGTCGTGTTTATTATCAAACCTTTGGGAGTTACTTCTACGTTGCTTATATTATTATGCTATGCTTGTAGATGTGGATTGGGTGAGTGTATCCTTGACAGATGTGAGTATTTTTATTTAATGGTTAACTTAAGGGCTACTTTAATACACATCTAGATGGATTGAGGCACCTGGGGAACCCAGCGTTGCCTGTTTTTTTGGAAATCCCGGGGTTACCATGTGATTATCCTATGGACTGCCACCCAGGCTCAAAGGGATCATAAGATTATTCATGCTAGAAACTTCCGTGTGCAGCCACAAGCTATTATGGGCTCTAGCATAGTTGAGCAAGTTACAAGACCTCTTTTAGTGGTGGGCTAGTAGATGTAGGGGAAAGTAGGTGTAACTGTCCACCCAGAGTAAAGAGTTATTGTTTCAGAAAGATTGTGTCTCGTTTCTCTGACCATGGATGTATTCGATTCTTGTGGGGAAAAGTGCGCAAACCTCTGCAGAGTGTACAAACTAATCATGGTTAGCCGTGTACCCGGTTATGGACATCTTAAGTATCTGGTTCTTGGATTATCATGTTGATCTAATCACTCTAAATTTAATTTGATTGGGTTTAACGATGAAGTTTAATTGGGATTGAGTTGGAGGAACCTTCTCAATGTTTAACAACCACCATGATAGTTAAATAAAATGTATTCGTTTGTTGTAGGGAAAAATTGGCTTTATGCAAAACTGTAACCATAGAGCTTTCCACCAGCCATATATGCATGTAGTGATAGCATTATTTTGTTCATTACTCTTGTGTTACATTGCCAGCATATTCCATGTGCTGACCCATTTTGGGCTACAACGTTCATGTTGCAGACTTTTCAGACGATGAGTAAGGTGCCTTAGGTCGTGATATTTCACTCAGTGATGCCATTCGAGTTGATGGACTCACTTTATCTTCCAAGCCTTCTGTTGTTATCGATATTAGATGCCCTTAAGCTATATTTATTGTAATAAGTTCTCTTTTGAGACATTCGATGTAATAAGTGTGTGATTGCTACTCTGTTATAAATCCTTCAAGTACTATGCGTGTCAACATTACCTATCCAGGGATGACAATAATGCACAGAGATCAGACTGTTTGAGGTTTGGTCGCTACAAGATGGTATAGAGCGCACGCTGACTGTAGGACACGACCACTAAGCTAAAGCCCTAGATCACTACTCTCTTCTCATTTCTGACTCCTCTCCCTTTTCTACTCTTTAGGATGGCGGATGCAAGTAACAAGTTCACGCAGCCGGATGAAGATACACCTTTTGGACGCCACTTGAAGGAAGTTACTAGATACCTAAACATTGGAATACCAAGCTTCACCGGGACCTACATCGCCACCTTACCAGAAGAGGAGCATTGGATGATTCGAGTTCAAGTTCCAGAAAGGATGTTCATGCCAGTCACTGAGCCCATAGAGTTTTCCTTTGATGCACCAACCTGGAGTCTAGGAAAGAGCATGGCAGTCCACATCACCATGGGACTTATTGGAGAAGTTTACCAAAAGGATCTCAAGGATACTATCTACCAGATTTGTGGGCGCCGAGATGAGCAATGGGAGATGATCAGCACCAGGAAGGATAGATCCATTGCAGCTTTCATCCAGGAGTTAAACCAGCACATTCGTCGCAAGGAGAACCGGATGTGCGCAGGCATGATAGATCTGAAGAAGGCAATTACCAGGATCACGGAGCTAGAAGAAGAACAGAAGTCTACACGCGATGGATACGAGCAGGAAATGACGATACTCGTGGAGAAGAATGACGATCTGACAAAGAAGCTAGGAGTATTCATGGGAGACCCTGCGCCAGGAGGAGAGGATGACATTCCACTTGTCCGGAGAACTACATCATCATCGACGACACCGACTCGGACCTTGATGATAGCGATGATGACTTTGTTGATGAAGTTGGAGAAGATATCATGGAGTCTTCCACCGATCAATTTTTTTAGTCGACCACCATATCAGTAGTACTATTTCCCCATGTATATAGTATAGTCCGAGCACTTTTGTAATGATAGTTAGACCGTTGTATGACCTTGTTTGAATTGATTGGAGTGATATGATTGTGTTTCTCTCATGTGCATATAGGTACTGTTTTCCCTCTAAATCTCATTCTATTATGTTTTCTCGTCTTTTCTAAACCCATCAGATGCCTCTGAGACGCGACAATGGATTTGCTTTCCCACCGGAGCTCACCCAGTTGATCCAGCAGCAGAATGCATTGATGCAGATACTAGTCCAGAATCAGAATCAGGGGAACAACAACAACAACCCACCACCACCACCACCTATTGATAACTTAGCTTGTTTTCTCAGGCTAAATTCGCCGGTGTTCTCTAGTAGCACCAAGCCGATAGTTGCAGATGATTGGCTCCACAAGATTGGAAGGGAGTTGACCACTGCAGGATGCATAGATGCGGAGAGAGTGCGTTTTGCCGCACATCAGCTTGATGGACCCGCAACATCATGGTGGGACAATTGCACAGCCACTTACCCTGTCGACACCGTCACATGGGACTAGTTTCAGCAAGCTTTTCGCACTGCCCATGCTTCAGCAGGAGCTATGGCCATGAAGAAGTGTGAGTTTCGCAACTTGCTCCAAGGAGGACGCACAGTAGGCCAATATGTGGATGATTTTAGTAAGTTAGCACGTTATGCCCCAAACGATGTTGCTATGGATGCAGCTAAGCAGGAGAAGTTTCTAAAAGGACTGAATGATGAGCTGAGCACTCAGTTGATGGTGGCAACCTTCAACAACTACCAGGAGTTGGTAGATAGAGCGCCCATGATTGAAGGGAAGCACAACAGATTGACAACCGCAAGAGGAAGTATGGACAAGGGAAATACAATTCTAGAGCTCAGCAGAGGCCCCGTTTTACCCCAAACTCGGGAGGACCCCTTCAACATAACCATGGAGGTCACAATCACAATGGAGGGAGTTCGCACAACCATAGTGGCCCCAAGAATGGGAATGGGAATGGAGGAAGCAATGGCCAGAACCGTTCCAACCCAGCAATGCCCACCAAGAAGGATCTAAGTCACATTACTAGCTACAAATGCCATAAGACTGGACATTATGCCAATGAATGTCCTGAAGCTAAGAATGGAAATGGCAATGGAAGCTCTGGGAAGAAGCCCAACCCGTTCAACAGGGGACAAGTGAACCACGCTAACGTGGAGGAGGTTGAAGCACAGCTAGATGCAATAATAACTAAGTTTTTGGTTAAGTCATTTACTGCAATCATTCTTTTTGATACTGGTGCATCACATTCATACATATCAAGGGGATTTCTAGATAAGTATAAGTTGCCCACCAAGGTTCTTAGAACACATATGTTAGTAAGCTCGCCAGGAGCGGAGCATATGGAAGCCAAGGATGTTTTCAGATGCCATTGACCCTAGGTAGGCATGTTTTCCCCTCAGACCTGATAATTTTGGAGTCGCAATGTTTGGATGTAATTTTGGGTATGGATTGGCTATCGATGTATGGAGGAAACATCGATTGCGCCAGTAAGTCGATTATGCTCACCACCCCAGAAGGAAGGAGGATTAAGTATGTATCTCGGCATGTGCCGAAGAGGACTCAAGTAAATTCCTTATCAGGAGTTGTACAAGAGGAAATACCAGTGGTGAAGGATTTCCCTGACGTATTTCCAGAGGAGTTGCCAGGCATGCCACTGGATAGAGACATTGAGTTTTTGATTGAGCTTTTGTAAGGCACAGGGCCAATATCTAAGAGACCGTATCAAATGCCCGCAAAGGATTTGGAGGAAATTAAGAAGGAGATTAAGGAGTTATTGGATAAAGGCTATATTCGCTCAAGTCCATCACCTTGGGGATCACTAGTGCTTCTAGTGGAGAAGAAGGATGGATCATTGAGGATGGTTGTTGATTATCGAGGATTGAATGAAGTAACGATCAAGAACAAGTACCCACTGCCAATGATCAATGATTTGTATGACCAGTTACAAGGAGCTAAAGTATTTTCCAAGATCGATCTGCGATCAAGATACCACCAGCTGAAGATTCGAGAGCAGGATATACCTAAGACAGCTTTTACCACAAGGTATGGGCTATATGAGTATACCGTTATGTCATTTGGTCTGACTAATGCACCTGCCTATTTCATGAAAATGATGAACTAGGTGTTTATGGAGTTTCTGGATAAGTTCATCATGGTGTTCATTGATGACATATTAGTCTACTCGAAGAATGAAGAGGAGCATAAGGAGCATTTGCGTTTGGTACTTGGGAAGCTCAGAGAACATCAATTATAAGCCAAGTTCAGCAAGTGTGAGTTTTCGCTGAAGGAAGTTGGATTCCTCAGACATGTTATATCCGGAGAAGGAATAGCAGTAGACCCCACCAAAGTTGTCACTGTGACAAATTGGGAAGCACCCACATCAGTTGGAGAGACCTGGAGTTTTCTTGGACTCGCAGGATACTACAGGAGGTTCATTGAGAATTTCTCAAAGATTGCAAACACCATGACGGAGTTGTTGAAGAAGGACACCAAGTTCAAATGGACTGAGGAATGTGAGGCCAGTTTTCAGGAGTTGAAGAAACGCTTGGTTACAGCACCAGTGTTGATTCTGCCAGATCAACATAAGGATTATCAAGTGTATTGTGACACTTCTCGTCGAGGACTTGGAGCAATGCTTATGCAGGAGGGAAGAGTTGTTTCTTATGCCTCACGACATCTTAAACCCCATGAGTTAAATTATGCTACACACGATTTGGAGTTAGCAGCCGTGGTGCACGCATTGAAGACATGGAGACATTTTCTCATTGGAAACCATTGTGAGGTGTACATGGATCATGAGAGTTTGAAGTATATCTTCACGCAGAAGGAGTTGAATCTCAGGCAAAGGAGATGGTTGGAGCTCATCAAGGATTACGATATGAGATTGCATTATCATCCCGGAAAGGCTAACGTAGTTGCCGATGCATTGAGCCGCAAGAGTCATGTCAATACACTCATGACCGGAGAATTAACCTAGGTGTTAGCCGAGGATCTTCGCAAGCTATGTTTGGAGATAGTTCTGAGAGGTTATGTAGCAGCATTGGAGATTCAACCTACTTTGATGGATAAGACCAGAGAAGCTCAGAAGACTGACAAAGAGATTGCCGAGATAAAGGAAAGGATGAGCAAAGGAAAAGCTAAGGGATTTTTTTTGGGGGTGAAAAAGCTAAGGGATTTTGTGAGGATGAGCACGATACCTTATGGTTTGAGGACCAAGTATATGTGCCTAAAGATCAGGAGATCAGGAAGTTGATTCTACAGGAGGCTCATGATTCTCCATATTCGATTCACCCAGGAAATACCAAGATGTATCTGGATTTGAAGGACAGTTTCTGGTGGACCGGAATGAAGAAGGATATTGCGGAGTATGTAGCAGTTTGTGATGTATGTCAAAGAGTGAAGGTAGAACATCAGAAGCCAGCAGGATTTCTACAGCCATGGTCGATACCCAAATGGAAGTGTGATAAGCTAGGCATGGATTTTATCATGGGATTGCCCAGGACTCGTTCAGGCTATGACTCGATATGGGTTGTAGTCGATTGTCTGACGAAGGTAGCTCATTTCATCCCAGTGAAGACCACTTACACTAGTGCTAAGTTGGCAAAGATATATATATGACCAGGATCATATGTCTACATGGAGTTTCGAGGACCACTGTATCAGATAGAGGAACCCAGTTTACCTCAAAGTTCTGGAATCAGTTGCACGAAACTTTGGGTACTAGGCTAGAGTTCAGTACAGCCTTTCATCCACAAACAGATGGACAGACTGAGAGAGTCAATCAGATTCTGGAGGGCATGTTGAGAGCTTGTGTGCTAGATTATGGATCTAGTTGGGACGACAATTTGCCATATGCAGAGTTCTCTTACAACAACAGCTATCAAGCCAGTTTGAAGATGGCCCCTTTCGAAGCTTTATACGGAAGGAGGTGCATGACACCGTTGTTGTGGGATGAGGTTGGAGACCGTCAATTGTTTGGACCAGATTTGATTAAAGAGTCTGAAGAGAAGGTTAAGCTGATTCGTGATAGACTCGAGGTAGCCCAATCCAGGCAGAAGAGCTATGCGGATTCTAAACGCATCGAGATAGTTTACGAAGTGGGAGACAGAGTTTATCTTCGGGTGCCCCCACTTCGAGGAGTTAAGTGTTTTGGAGTTAAGGGAAAGTTAGCACCACATTTTGTGGGACCATACAAAGTTTTGGAACGTATGGGTGAAGTTGCTTACAAGTTGGAATTGCCCGAAGGATTGTCAGGAGTTCATGATGTATTCCACGTTTCCCAGTTTAAGAAGTGCCACGCAGAGATGGCTGATATTCCTCTGAGAGATACAGTGCCACTCGAAGCGATTCAGTTGGATAGTAATTTTACCTATGAGGAGAAGCCAGTCAAGATTCTCGAGTTTGCCAGCCGAGTCACACGCAGCAAGGTTATCAAGTTCTGTAAAGTTCAGTGGAGCCACCATACCAAAGATGAAGCCACCTGGGAACGAGAGGAAGACCTACGAAAGGACCACCCTCACCTCTTTTCTAGCCAACCCGAATCTCGAGGGCGAGATTCATCTTAAGAGGGGTAGGTTTGTAACATCCCAAATTTCCAATTTGGAATGTTATACATTAGATCATCATTGCATATCATATTTATTGCATTTTTGGCTTGATCCTAGAAATTCTACGCAAATCAAGGACCCGCGGAGAGAGTTGGGGATTTCGTTATTTTCATATTTGAGTTTTCTCAAATTTTGAAAATAGGATTGTTTGATTTTAATTATTTTCTCTTCGAATATTTCTTTTGTAAAAATAAAACAGAGGGGATAAAATGACTTCCCCAAAATAAAGAAATATTGGGGATTTAATATTAAAATCAAATAAGATTTTATTCGGACTTTTATCGCTATTTTATTTGAATTAGGAAAAATATGCATTTTTCAAAATTGCATTAGAGGCCCAAATCAATGTTCACTTTTTCCGCTATATTTTTAGAGGACGGGGAACACTTATTTCGGGATTTTTGGAGTCCGTTTAGTATTTCTTTTTTTTTGTTTTTCTGCGCAGAATAATTTTTTTTTTAAATATCCAGCGCCTTACCGGGCCATGTCCAACCCGGACACTATACCCGGTCGGCCTTATAAGCCGAGGCCGAGGCCTCGCCAACCCAAGTCGCCGCCGCCCCGAACCCTAACCCTAGCGCCGCCGCCGTCGCCACAGCCGCCATGTGCCGCCGCCGCCACCGGATACCGTCACTGCCGCCCCGACCGCCGCCGCCCCTCGCCGCCACCAACCACCCCGCCACCCACCGTCGCCCCGCCGCTCGATGCCGGAGCCGCTGCCCGCGTCGCCGTCCTGCCGAGGTTGTCACTGGAGCCGTCGTTGCCGCCGCCGGTTTTCTCTAAAAAACTGCCCGATTTTTTATTAGATCGGTTTATTTTTTTCGGTTTTGTTATTTAGCGAACGCCCATTCGTTTGTTCATTTTAACAAACGGTTTTCACCGTTTAGCCTCAGACAGCGAACGTTCATTCGTTAGCCTGTTCATCAGTTTTTCTTTTTCCATGGATTTTCCGCGATTATTTTCGATCGCGATTTGTGCCCTGATTTTCGTTTTAGTTTATCTTTTTGCTCGCTTATGGGAATCAGGCGATTCAAGCGCCTCGAGTTTCGTCTCAAAGCCCTCTTTCTGTTTAAACAACTTAAACAAGATTTTGCTACTGTAAAATTTGACTTAAGTCCAGATTAGTAAACGGAGCTTGTTTCTTTCGCAGTTGGAGTTTCGTTGCTTCGTTTGATTTGTTTATTTTTGCAAACCAGAGTTCTTAAGTTGAACTTTCTGGTTTGATCTCTTATTTGATTTTTACGCATGTTTCTAGTTGAGTGCTTATTGTATTCTTGTTTGTTTGTGATAGAGTAGCCGGAGTGCGAAGCGTGCTACTATGAGTCTCTAGGTTTCACGGATCATCAGCAAGGCAAGTAACACTTTGATCATAACTCTTTACTACCCAGTTTTATTTCATTAGATTAATCCTCAAACAATTGCATGCTTAGGATCTGATTAACATGTGGGTTTTGGGAAGTAGATGAGGTAGTACCTATTGTCCTATTTATTATCAAACCTTTGGGAGTTACTTTTATGTTGCTTATATTACTATGCTATGCTTGTAGATGTGGGTTGGGTGAGAGTATCCATGACAGATGTGAGTATTGTTATTTAATGGTTAACTTAAGGTGGCTACTTTAATACACATCTGGGTGGATTGAGGCACCTGGGGAACCCAGTGTTTCTTGTTTTTTTGGAAATCTCGGGGTTACCGTGTGATTATCCTATGGACTGCCACCCAGGCTCAAAGGGATCATAAGATTATTTATGCTAGAAACTTCCGTGTGCTTCCACAAGCTATTATGGGCTCTAGCATAGTTGAGCAAGTTGCAAGACCTCTTTCAGTGGTGGGCTAGCAGATGTAGTGGAAAGTAGGTGTAACTGTCCACCCAGAGTAAAGAGTTGTTGTTTCGGAAAGACTGTGTCTCGTTTCTCTGACCATGGATGTATTCGAGTCTTGTGGGGAGAAGTGTGCAAACCTCTGTAGAGTGTACAAACTAATCATGGTTAGTCGTGTCCCCGATTATGGACATCTTGGGTATCTGGTTCTTGGAAGGCATCCTCTCTTTTGTCTTCGTCTATCGGTAACTTTACTTGGAGCTATATTTTTATTCGCCACATGATATGTGTTTTGCTTGGAGCGTCTTGTATGATATGAGTCTTTGCTTCTTAGTTTACCACAATCATCCTTGCTGTACACACCTTTTGGGAGAGACACACTTGATCCGGAGTTTATTAGAATACTCTATGTGCTTCACTTATATCTTTTCAGCTAGATAATTTTTGCTCTAGTGCTTCACTTATATCTTTTAGAGCATGGGGTGGTTTAATTTTAGTAGAAATTGTTTTCACTTATATCATTTTGAGAGTCTTTTAGAACAGCATGGTATTTGCTATGGTTATAAATTTGGTCCTAGAATGATGGGCATCCAAGCTGTGTATAATAAAAACTATCATAGAAAGTGAATTGGATGCTATGATCAATTTGATGCTTGATAATTGTTTTGAGATATGAGGATAGTGATATTAGAGTCATGCTAGTGGAGTAATTATGAATTTGAGGAATACTTGTGTTGAAGTTTGTGATTCCCGTAGCATGCACATATGGTGAACCGCTTTGTGATGAACTTGGAGCATAATTTATTTATTGATTGTCTTCCTTATGAGTGGCGGTCGGGGACGAGCGATGGTCTTTTCCTACCAATCTATCCCCCAAGGAGCATGCGCGTAGTACTTTATTTTCAATGACTTGTAGATTTTTGCAATAAGTATATGAGTTCTTTACGACTAATGTTGAGTCCATGGATTATACGCACTCTCACCCTTCCACCATTGCTAGCCTCCCTTGTGCCCCGCAACTTTCGCCGGTACCATACACCCACCATATACCTTCCTCAAAACAGCCACCATACCTACCTATTATGGAATTTCCGTAGCCATTCCGAGATATATTGCCATGCAACTTTCCACCGTTCATTTATTATGACACGCTCCATCATTGTCATATTGCTCTTTGCATTATCATGTAGTTGACATCATATTTTTGGCAAGGCCACCTTCATAATTTTTCATACATGTCGCTCTTGATTCATTGCATATCTCGGTACACCACCGGAGGCATCCACATAGTCATATTTTGTATTGAGTTGTAACTCTTGAGTTGTAAGTAAATAAAAGTGTGATGATCTTCATTATTAGAGCATTGTCCCAAGTGAGGAAAGGATGATGGAGACTATGATTCCCCCACAAGTCGGGATGAGACTTTGGACTTTAAAAAAATAAAAGAGGCCAAAGAAGCCCATATAAAAAAAGAGGCCAAAGAAGCCCACCAAATAAAAAAAGAGAAGAAAAAAATAAAAAAAATAAAAAAAGAGAAAAGAGAGAAGGGACAATGCTACTATCTTTTTTTCCACACTTGTGCTTCAAATAGCACCATGATCTTCATGATAGAGAGTCTCCTATGTTGTCACTTTCATATACTAGTGGGAATTTTTCATTATAGAACTTGGCTTGTATATTCCAATGATGGGCTTCCTCAAAATGCTCTAGGTCTTCGTGAGCAAGAAAGTTGGATGCACACCCACTTAGTTTCTTTTGTTGAGCTTTCATACACTTATAGCTCTACTGCATCCGTTGCATGGCAATCCCTACTCACTCACATTGATATCTATTAATGGGCATCTCCATAGCCTGTTGATACGCCTAGTTGATGTGAGACTATCTTCTCCTTTTTTGTCTTCTCCACAACACCATTTTATTCCACATATAGTGCTATGTCCATGGCTCACGCTCATGTATTGCATGAAAATTGAAAAAGTTTGAGAATACTATAGTATGAAACAATTGCTTGGCTTTTCATCGGGGTTGTGCATGATTTAATACTTCGTGTGATGAAGATAGAGCATAGCCAGACTATATGATTTTGTAGGGATAGCTTTCATTAGCCATGTTATTTTGAGAAGACATGATTGCTTTGTTAGTATGCTTGAAGTATTATTACTCTTATGTCAATATGAACTTTTATTTAGAATCATTTGGATTTGAACATTCATGCCACAATAAAGAATATTACATTGAGAAATATGCTAGGTAGCATTCCACATTAAAAATTCTGTTTTTATCAGTTACCTACTCGAGGACGAGCAGGAATTAAGCTTGGGGATGCTTGATACGTCTCCAACGTATCTATAATTTTTTATTGTTCCATGCTATTATATTACCCATTTTGGATGTTTATGGGGTTTACTTTACACTTTTATATCATTTTTGGGAGTAACCTACTAACCAGAGGCCCAGCCCGAATTGTTGTTTTTTTGCCAATTTCAGTGTTTCGGAGAAAAGGGATATCAAACGGAGTCCAAACGGAATGAAACCTTCAGGAGTGATCTTTTTGAAACAAACGCATTCCAGGAGACTTGGAGTGGACGTCAAGAAGCAGCCGAGGCGACCACAAGGCAGGAGGGCGCGCCATAGGAGGGTGGGTGCGCCCCCCACCCTCGTGGCTCCCCTGACCTACCTCCTTCGCCTATATATACTCCTGTACCCAGAAAACATCTAGGAGCACCACGAAATACTATTTCCACCTCCGCAACCTTCTGTATCCGTGAGATCCCATCTTGGAGCCTTCGTCGGCGCTCCGCCGGAGGGGGAATCGACCACGGAGGGCCTCTACATCATCTCCCAGGCCTCTCCGATGAGTTGTGAGTAGTTTACCACAGACCTTCGGGTCCATAGTTATTAGCTAGATGGCTTCTTCTCTCTCTTTGAATCTCAATACAAAGTTCTCCTTGATCTTCTTGGAGATCTATTTTATGTAACTCTTTTTGCAGTGTGTTTGTCGTGATCCGATGAATTGTGGGTTTCTGATCAAGTTTATCTATAAGAAATAATTGAATCTTCTCTGAATTCTTTTATGTGTGATTGGTTGTCTTTGCAAGTCTCTTCGAATTATCAGTTTGGTTTGGCCTACTAGATTGATGTTTCTTGCAATGGGATAAGTGCTTAGCTTTGGGTTCAATCTTGCGGTGTCCTTTCCCAGTGACAGCAGGGGCAGCAAGGCACATATTGTATTGTTGCCATCAAGGATAAAGATATGGGGTTTATATCATATTGCTTGAGTTTATCCCTCTACATCATGTCATCTTTCTTAATGGGTTACTCTGTTCATATGAACTTAATACTCTAGATGCAGGCAGGAGTCGGTCGATGTGAGGAGTCATAGTAGTAGATGCAGAATCGTTTCAATCTACTTGTTGCGGACGTGATGCCTATGTACATGATCATGCCTAGATAATCTCCTAACTATGCCCTTTTCTATCAATTTCTCGATAGTAATTTGTTCACCCATCGTAATACTTATGCTATCTTGAGAGAAGCCACTAGTGAAACCTATGGCCCCCGGGTCTATCTTTTATCATATAAGTTTTCCATCTACTTTTATTTGCAATCTTTACTTTCCAATCTATATCACAAAAATACCAAAAATATTTGTCTTATCTTATTATGTCTATCAGATCTCACTTTCGCAAATTTCCGTGAAGGGATTGACAACCCCTTTATCACATAGGTTGCGAGGTTCTTGTTTGTTTTTGTAGGTACAAGGGACTTTTGAGGAGCCTCCTACTGGATTGATACCTTGGTTCTCAAAAATTGAGGGAAATACGTACGCTACTTTGCTGCATCACCCTTTCCTCTTCAAGGGAAAACCAACACAGTGCTCAAGGGGTAGCACCCTGCGCCGACTGTCAGTGTGAAAACCCGCGGATCTCGAGTAGGGGGTCTCGAACTATGCGTCTAAGGATAATGGTAACAGGAGGCGGGGGACACGATGTTTACCCAGGTTCGGGCCCTCTCTATGGAGGTAATACCCTACTTCCTGCTTGATTGATCTTGATGAATATGAGTATTACAAGAGTCAATCTACCACGAGGTCGTAATGGCTAAAACCCTAGAAGTCTAGCATGTATGATTATAATTGCCTCTACGGACTAAGCCATCCGGTTTATATAGACACCGGAGGGGGCTAGGGTTGTACAAAGTTGGTTACAAAGAAAGGAATCTACATATCCGAACACCAAGCTTGCCTTCCATGCCATGGAGAGTCCCATCCGGACACTGGACGAAGTCTTCTGTCTTGTATCTTCATAGCCCATCAGTCCGGCCCATGCTACGTAGTCCGGCCGTCCAAGGACCCCTTAATCCAGGATTCCCTCAGTAGCCCCTGAACCAGGCTTCAATGACGAGGTGTCTGACGCGCAGATTGTCTTCGACATTGCAAGGCGGGTTCCTCTTGCGAATACTCCAAAATAGTCCTCGAAGACAAGAATCGTGTTTGGCTCTGCAAAACAAATTCCACACACAACCGCAGAGAGTATAATATTTCACGAGTCCTATCCACTGACAACTTTCTATAGCGTGACGTCATGTCGCCGCCCGGCCATTATTTTAAACCGGATTTAGCCTGCCGCTCCATATTTTGAGATGCGGTTTCATTAGCACGTTTTGTCAAAGCAGAGATCGTGTCCCCTTATTGCGGGATTCTCATCAACACGGGCATGGGTAACCCAACCATTCCGTTGGCATGATTCCTTTGGAATAGACAGGTTTTAAGGCCTAGGAGGGGGCGTTTGATATTCATCGCCTTTATAAAGGGGCTAGGACCCGTCTTCTCTCCCTTATGCCAATCCTTTCCTCAACCCCTCCCACTTTGATTTCTAGCACCCAAGGTTCAATTTAATCGCTTCGCGCTTCCTAGTCATGTCCGGACCCAGCCCTCAAGGCTGGTGGGTGGCTTCCTCTGTCACAGAGGAGGATATCACGAAGCTCCGGGAGGAAAGATACCTGACCGCGGAAATCCCCCATAGGCTTCCTACTCAAGAGCAGGTTATTCCTACTCCCAGATCCGGTGAGAGGGTCGTATTCATCTCCCACTTCCTCCGAGGGCTAGGATTCTCTCTTCATCCCTTCATTCGAGGGCTCATGTTTTATTACGGGCTGGATTTTCATGATCTAGCTCCAGACTACTTTCTTCACGTCTCGGCATTCATCATCACGTGTGAGGCCTTCCTCTGTATTCGCCCACACTTCGGCTTGTGGCTCAAGACCTTTAATGTGAAGCTAAAGGTAGTCGACGGGGAACAAGTGGAGTACGGTGGTGCTGTAGTGAGCAAACTCACCAATACTCCTTGGCCAAAGGGCTCCTTCACAGAAACTTCTGATCTATGGCAGCGGAAGTGGTTTTACATCACTGAACCCCGTGGTACCAAGTGGGTAGCTACACCTGCGTTCTGATCTGGCCCTCCACTACAACTTGCATCATGGATTAACAAGGGGCTAGAATGGGGATCAATTGATGAAGTGTGGATGCTGCAAAGCCGCATTCGGAGCCTCATTGAAAAGGATACCGGTCTTATCAATGTAATCTAAGTAATGCTAGTCCGTCGGGTCCTACCGTGCCAGCGACGGCCTCTCCACATGTGGGAGTTCAATCCAGAAGGACCACAAACTCTTCAGCAGTTCTCCGGCATGATGCTCGGAGGAATTTAGAAACTATTCTTCAGGACACGGAAACAGTGGCCGGACACTACAGAGGACATCGGCCTTGACTGCAACCATCCGGATACCTCGGTAAGCACTCGACTCCCGAACATAGCTTAGTTATATTTCTCATAGCAATATACTGAGAAACCATACTCGGCCTGGGCTGGATAAAGATGGCGGAGAGAATTCGGTGTTCGGCCCCTCTTCCCGAAGACTCAGCTGATCCGGTGTTAACAAGGATGCTGGCTCCGGCACCATATCAAGTGCCGGCGAGGTAAGACAAAGAGGAGAGTAAAAAGTCCCAGGGTGGACTCCATTCTAGAGGTACACCAGACACCTCATCTGGGGAGATTGGGACTCCCTCTTCCGAAGATGAAAGGGAAGGAGAAGCTAACATCCCTTCTCCTCATGGGAAGAAGAGGACCGCTTCCGAAGACTTGAAGATAAAGGCTTCTAAGCGAGGGAAGATATCCTTGTCAGGGGGTTCTGGTTCGGGAGGCGACATTGTCACGCAGTCCCTCTGTAAGGACAGGCCCTTGGCTGAATCATAAGTGAACAAGGGTGTTTTAAACATATCCCGTCCTTTCTTAGCTGTAAGGGTAATATTTAAAATATATGTTTGTAGTCCGGCATGCAGCCTTCCTCATCAGACCTCCTCTTCGAGGGATCTTCTTCCGGAGATGATGGAGAGAAAGATGCCTCCACAGATCTCCCCGCCCAATAGGGCAGACAACACCGAGGTGTCATCCCGGAGGATCTCTCCCGATCAACAAGAGGTGCAAGGGACAATGAAGACTAGGCCCGAAGGTGATACTTCGACCGTCCAGGGTCCGGGGCATGCGGCCCCTACGGGGACCAACAATAAAGGCCTCGGACTATCCGATTTACAGCCAGAGATGACTCTAAGGTCGAGCAAATGTACTCCTTTGAAGGGAGTCCGTACCCCTTCAGCTGCTCAGGAGGCGCCAGATACATTGATGGACACATTGCGGCATGCGCCCGTCTTAGAGGAACATCGTACCTTGATGGGTGTAGAGGTTGAGAGGGTTCTGTCCGCAAAAGGCGGATTGAATAAAGCCTTTACGAGCCTGCTAAGAGGCTTCGAGGTACGTAATGTAATATTTTCAATTGTGCTATAAATGAAAAATGCGCCTGTGTATGTATAGTAGCCCCTGAGACTCTGGTTGGCGTCCAAAGGGAGGCAATCATAGGATCAAGAAAGATATGCCCAGGTAATAATCTGACTAATTGGAACACAGGTTGTTACATCCCTGGCGACTGCTCAAGCTACAAAGATAGCAGACTTGAAGCAGAAACTTGATGTGGCGGATGATGAAATCACGCTTATTAACAGGCGGCTCGATGAGGCGCAAGGTATGTCTTTGGGGTAGTCAGTATATGCAAGTACTATAATATGAGCATGATGCTGAGAATTGTATACTAAGCTATGCATAGCTGCAGATAGTGCCGCCGCAGTTGAGACCCTTCGGGCTGAGCTTGCCCGGGCCAAGGAGCAAGCTAGGGTGAGTAATGCGGCTACCGCAAAGGCAACTGCTAAATTAAAGGCTGAACAGGCTGCTCGGCGCCAGTGCGAGGAGAGAATATCTACTATGGCGCTTGAGCTAAAGGATGCCACTAGCTGATGCGAATTTCTTGAAAAAGATAACAAAACCAGAGTGGCTGATCTTGACAAGGCCTTACAAGAGGCGAGGGAAGCACGGTCCGAGTCTAGAGCGGCTCGGGAGGAGATCTGACAAGCTGGGGAGATCGTGGCTGGTAAGCCCTTCTTATTACAAATGAAATTTAGTGATCCAAAGTATGCCCCGCTTAATCAAATGTGGAGTTCTCCAGATGCATTTTTGGATTTGCCGAAGAGTGTGTCCGATGTGACACGGTTTTTCGAAGCGCGAGAAGGACATGCAAGAGAAAGCTTTTCTGGTCACAATTCAGCATGCCAAAGCGTCTGCTGTTACTGAACAAACAGATGGCCCAGTGGGCCGAGCTCCACAAGATATCCGGATCTCCCATGAAGGATGTCGTGGTCCGGCTGTGGCCGACGGAGCCAATTCCAAATCGTTATTTCGGTTTGGTGCAGCGACTTGTTGATGCAGTGTCGCGTATCGACGCTGTTAAGCGGTCAATATGCATAGAAGGTGCATGGATGGCCTTTGCCTGTGTTAAGACGTACTGGGAAAAGATGAAGGCCACCGACATTGCCGTGAAAAGTTGACCTGAGGGCAAGGACCATCACACGCCAGAGCATTATTTTGAGGATGTCCTAGAGGGCGCCCGCTTGATAGAGGGTCAGTACTCGAAAGATATCATGTTCGAGTGAGATGTACCGAAATTGTAAAAACAATGTTATGATATATTAAGGCTAAGTTTTATACTTTTGCCGAAAAAGTTTTTGGTGCCTCCTGTGCGGCTATTTTTTGTATAATCTAAAAGTTTGCCAGTTGTCGGCTTTGGCCCCCTCGCATATAGTGCGGGGGTGTTCGGAAAAGCAATTGATCAATCTTGACCCAACGTCTTGGTCCATTAAGGAGGTGTCAATGCGGCAAGCCAGGCAATCAGACTATAGGGCTTTAACACTTTCACTTAGCCATAGGAGTTTTATGGTGGGTCTATGATATAGCCCCTGGTATGTACGCGGTTATCCTAATATGGCATGTTTACATACGTTGTCGGTGTCAAAACCTGCGGATCTCGGGTAGGGGGTCCCGAACTGTGCGTCTAAGGCTAATGGTAGTAGGAGACTGGGGACACGATGTTTTCCCAGGTTCAGGCCATCTCGATGGAGGTAATACCCTACTTCCTGCTTGATTGATCTTGATGATATGAGTATTACACGAGTTGATCTACCCCGAGATCATAGAGGCTAAACCCTAGAAGCTAGCCTATGGTATGATTGTTGTTGTGTCCTACGGACTAAACCCTCCGGTTCATATAGACACCGGAGGGGGCTAGGGTTACACAGAGTCGGTTTACAGGGAAGGAGATCTATCATCCGGATCGCCAAGCTTGCCTTCCACGCAAAGGAGAGTCCCATCCGGACACGGGACAAAGTCTTCAATCTTGTATCTTCATAGTCCAATAGTTCGGCCAAAGTATATCGTCCGGCTGTCCGGATACCCCCTTATCCAGGACTCCCTCGGTAGCCCCCGAACTAGGCTTCAATGACGATGAGTCCGGCGCGCAGATTGTCTTCGGCATTGCAAGTCGGGTTCTTCTCCAAATCTGGCGTGTCCGTCGTAGCAAAAAGTGTCCGGCCTCCCATCAATGTTGTACCCCTCGGCTTCTGTGTTTCAATAAAGGCCACCTCCATGTGTTGAACGAAGATGAGGGGCCAGGGCATTTTTATATTTGCCACCCTAATCCTGTAAGCGAGCCGTCTATTTTAAGAGACGGGGATCCTCAGATCCAAACCGCACCATCTTATCCCGAGTGAGCATTCCATAGAGCGCGTCCGGAAAAGACCATCCCATCATGACCGGTCACTATAGCTCTTCCTCTTGCTCCCTTAGCTCGAAACCAGGGGATTGGGAGAAGTGTTCCGTCCCTCACAGCCGCCTACTAGAGCTGCAGACCCAAGGGTTCCTTCCGCCCGCATACATGGTCCCTGTCCGATCCGGAATGACTACCTATAATGGCGGAGAGCAAGCGGAGAGATTTCCTAACCCATCTCGGGGGAGCGGGTATGCCTTATCCCATATCTGCTAAGAGGAGTCGGGTTTCCAATCCACCCATTCCTCCGTGGGCTCCTGGAGTTCTATGGCCTCCAGTTGCATAATTTTACCCCCACCTCCATTCTGCACATCGCGGGTTATGTTGCTGTAGGATCTTGAGAAGTATGTCTAGAGGGGGGGTGATTAGACTACTTGACCAATTAAAAACTATGCCTTTTCCCAATTTTAGTCTTTGGTAGATTTTAGCTATCTTAGCACAAGAAGCAATCCTCACACAATTCAAGCAAGCATGCAAAGAATATATGAGCAGCGGAAAGTAAAGCATGCAACTTGCAAGAATGTAAAGGGAAGGGTTTGGAGAGTTCAAACGCAATTTGGAGACACGGTGATTTTTGAGCCGTGGTTCCGATAGGTGGTGCTATCGTACATCCACGTTGATGGAGACTTCAACCCACGAAGGGTAAGGGTTGCACGAGTCCACGGAGGGCTCCACCCATGAAGGGTCCACGAAGAAGCAACCTTGTCTATCCCACCATGGCCGTCGCCCACGAATTACTTGCCTCACTAGAGGTAGATCTTCACGAAGTAGGCGATCTCCTTGCCCTTACAAACTCCTTGGTTCAACTCGACAATCTTATCGGAGGCTCCCAAGTGACACCTAGACAAACTAGGAGACACTACTCTCCAAGAAGTAACAAATGGTGTGTTGATGATGAACTCCTTGCTCTTGTGCTTCAAATGATAGTCTCCCCAACACTCAACTCTCTCTCACAGGATTTGGATCTGGTGGAAAGAAGGTTTGAGTGGAAAGCAACTTGGGGAAGGCTAGAGATCAAGAATCATATGGTAGGAATGGAATATCTTGGCCTCAACACATGAGTAGGTAGTTCTCTCTCAGAAATGGTAAGTTGGAAGTGTAGGTTTGTTCTGATGGCTCTCTCCATGAATGACGAGGAGGTGGAGGGGTATATATAGCCTCCACACAAAATCTAACTGTTACACACAATTTACAAATCTCGGTGGGACCGAATCAACACACTTGGTCGGACCGATTCAATAAACAATGTGACCGTTAGGGTTTTTGGTGGGACCGACATGCAACTCGGTAGGACCGATATGGTTAGGGTTAGGGCATACGTAATCTTGTTGAGACCGATTACACAAACTCGGTGAGAGCGATTTTGGTAATAAGCTAACCAGAGAGTTGGTCAGGCAAACTCAGTGGGACCGATTACTCAAACTCAGTGGGACCGATTTGGGTAATAAGTTAACCAAAGAGTTTGCATTGTAATCTCGGTAGTACCGATTTCTCAAACTTGGTAAGACCGATTTTGATAATGGACATACACAGAGAGATTACAATCCCATCTCGGTGAGACCCAGATCCCTATCGGTGAGACCGATTTGCCTAGGGTTTGTGGCAGTGGCTATGACATCTGAACTCAGTGCCGCCGGATAGAAAGAATCGGTGGGGCCTAGTTTGACTTTAGGTTTAGGTCATATGTGGATGTGAGAAAGTAGTTGAGGGTTTTTGGAGCACATCACTAAGCACTGTGGAGCAAGAAACTCATTAAGCAACACCTCATCCCTTCTTGATAGTGTTGGCTTTTCCTATAGACTCAATGTGATCTTGGATCACTAAAACATAAAATGCAGATTCTTGACCTTGAAGCTTGAGGCAATCCTTTGTCCTTAGCATCTTGAAGGGGTTCCACATCCTTTAGTCCATGCCACTCCATTGTTGAACTTATCTGAAACATACTATATAAAAGTGTTAGTCCAACAAGAGATATGTTGACATTAATTACCAAATCCACCCAGGGAGCACTTGTGCTTTCAGTTGCCCTCTGCGAGCTGTTCCTGGGCTGTGAAGCTCATTTCGAGATATGGAAGAGGTTATTTTGCCTCGTCCCCCGCAACCAGGAAGGATCCATATATCAAGTGGGCGGAGCCGAAATATGGCACATCACCCAGTCCGGATACCTGTCCGGTACTCCAAAGAAGGCGCCCGAAAACTGGCCTTCAGAGTGGTTTTACGTTGACGACGTTCCCCTGCTGGACCTAGTCCGGACAGGCCTCCCTGAGTTTACCAATACTCCACTGAAGAAACGCCAAAGTTGGCACCCCCGGAGCCCCCGGGAAGAAGATAACAGAGAAGTCCTCTATCCGTTGAGCAGGATAAAAACCCTGGCCAAATCAGGACTGACAATAACCGAAGTTATGTCAATATGCATAATGCGGGGAGTGCAGCCACTTCAATATAGGGGGAAACCCATGTGGCACTTCAATGGAGAAGACAACGCCTCCCGCTGCGGTCGAAAAGGTCCGGACTCCGCCATCGCTCTGGCGAGAATATTGTCCAATTTGTCTAAAGGAGAAGAAGAGGAGTTCCTCCGCGTTAAACCACGGGATGGATTTTCCATGTACAACCCCCGGAGTTGGGTAAGCTGTCATCCTTTACTCAACTCTATCCATTTTTGCCTCCTTTATCATAATGATTTACCCTGCTGTTCCAAAGCAGTAACTAAGAAAGGCCGTGAAAGAGTTCAGCAGCCCATCTCCGCAGCCAGAGGATCCCGGTCGGGCTCTCGACCCTAGACTTGAAGAAGATCTGGACATATCCGTGGATTTTGTCAACAGGACATTCTACCAGGCAAGCAGTGGCAGCTCTTTAGTGGCCATCATCGCGGATTATCCCGGACTGCTTCCTGTGTCGCATGTAAGTAAAGTTAGGGTTTTAACTTCCGAAAAGGAGTCCTTTGTTATGCCACACCTTATGCACATGTGTTGTGTCTTTATAAAAACGGTCATCAGGACGCCGCGCGGAACCCGTGGGGGCTCCTCAGCAAAGGGCGTCTGGGCAAGAAGGTTAAAAAGGAAGGCCGTTAGGGCTGAGACGCCGGCGCAAAGGTACGATTTAAACTTGCCCCGTGATTATTTCTGCCGAGATATGACAATCTTAACTATGTCCTGGCAGAAAGAGTAGTCGCCAAACTATATTCGGAGATCCTGCCGGCCACGCCTCAAGTAGCTGGATTCCTGAACCGGCCTCACGAATGGATGCTGATGTGGGGACAACGCCGAACTGTCTTCATGCAGAGGATATGGATAGGCTTTCCGCCACAAATTCTGAAGTGGAGAGCACCATGAATCACCGGCGCCGATGGGCCGTACTTCGCGGTGGTATTTTTTCCGAAGAGGCGTTTAATGCCTTCAATTCCGGGCACGCATATATTCGCGCTGCTCAAGATGGACTTGCCAGAGCAACGGACCAGTATGTGAAGGATATATGGGTAAGAAAAATTTATAAGGATGTGTAGCAGTAGCCCCTGAGACTTGAAACAGTTGGCACAACTGATTTAAGGATCATTGTGTGCATAGGTTCTTATTGAGAAGAATACCCATTTATCTCAAGAGTTGGAGGAATGTAAGACCCAGCTGAAGGCCACTGCTGCAGCACAGGAGGATTCCAAAAAGGCCTCTTCTGGTAATACTTTCCTTCATAAAGGGATATGCAGGAATGGGTACAATGGTTATTAATTCGGCATGGTTTATGAATCTAATAAAAGATTCTGCAGACAATCCCGGAGAAAATCTGAAGACTGAGGAAGATAATGAGCCACATCTGCGGAGTCAGCTGAAGGCACGGGAGCGCGTGTTGACACAGACTATTCGAGAGAAAAATAGGCTCCAAGATGCCAATATCCGACTAAACGTCGAACTGGCAGATGTGCAGGCTCAGCTTGCGAACTCCGTGAAGGAGAACAGGAGGCTTCAACGCGGCATTTCTAGTAAGTGCGAGCTGCGAAACAGTTCAGCGAGGAAGCGAACTAACAGAGTTGTGTCTGCAGGTATACTGACTGGCCGTCCTGCAGAGGAGATGCCCGGATCCTCAGGTGATTTGCTGCAGGAGCTGTCACAACTGCACAAGCAAGCTCGGCAGGTGATGCAGGGTATTGCCCAAGCCTTGTGGCCGTCTTCTTCTGTGCCGGGAGGCATGAGAGAGCTTGTAAAGATGCTCAAAGGAGCACCGCGGAGCTTCCGTTTATGGAAGATATCAGCTTGCCAACAAGGTGCGAGGGAAGCTTGGGCCATGGTGAAGACGCAATACGCCAAGGCTGACCCAAACCATATGGCCGAAGTCGGACCGGTGGGGTCAGATGGGCAAGAAATACCCGTTAGTCTGGTATATGACCAAGTAGCGTTAGCCGCAAGGTATTCCCAACAGGATTGTAGACTAGACAGCCTGTTGGATGGTATAGAAGAAGAGTATAGCCAGTCCAAGTGACTATGTAATTAAATGGACCTATGTAGTCCCTAGCCGGATTGAAAATCATTTGTCGTGGCGGACCGTTTCGCTTCAGCCCCCGGACCCGACAGTCCGGGGTGTATCTGAATACCCTCGCAGTTATAAACCGGGGTATGCATGGAAACCAGGCGTAGAGGTCATAAGTGCATGAACAGACAAATACCCAACTAGTTATGTTATATTACATGGATAGTAAGAAACATCTTCCAGCAAGAATAGTTCCGATAGGGGTTCCTTTCACTGGGTACGCATGCATCGATGTGCATGTCCAAACTGCGAATAGAAACGCAGGAAACAAAACATCTGGGGATTTACGTTGTAATGAACGAGAACGTCTTTTGTTCACCGACCGAATATTCCCTTAAGAACGCTAGATTTCGGCTTCACCCAGTCTGAGGTACACATCTGGCTCAATCGGCAGTAACAATCGCAGAGCTGCTCCTCTTATGCCCTAGCCGAATTAACAGGAACGTAGGGCATAAACACAAGAGCCAGGCAACCCAGCATGGCCAAAACTTAAGTCATATTGATGCATATAATGGTGAAGAAAAGGCACATATGGGAAGAAAAACGCATATGTGGCTGGCAAGAAGCCATAAAGTTAGTTATATTTATCTTCCGAATAGGAAGCCCCCAGGTATACTGTGCACGCATAGTGCGGCCGGAGCGATCAGGGCATCCATACAGTTTGCAAGGCTGTATGCAAAAAGGGAAAAGACGGCGAGAAAGGAGGAAAGAGAACATAATCAAAGAAGCGGAGGTAAGGAGACGAACACTAAGTTCGGCACTAGGCGTAGAATCTTTGGAGTCTGGCCGCGTTCCATGGGTTCGGCTCGAGTCTGTTATCAGATGCACTACGCAGACGGTACGCTCCTCCGGTGAGAACTTTATCAATGATGAAGGGACCCTCCCACTTGGGTTTGAGCTTGTCCTTCTTCTTCTCGGGGAGGCATAGAACTAGTTCGCCAATGTTATAAGTTTTGGCCCGTACTTCTCTGCTTTGATACCTTCGAGCCTGTTGCTGATATAGTGCGGAACGGGCTTTTGCAACGTCACGCTCCTCCTCCAAAGCATCTAAGTTGTCCTGCTGATCTAACTCGGCTTCCTTCTCTTCGTACATGCGCACGCGAGGTGAGTCATGGATTATGTCGCAGGGTAGTACTGCTTCTGCATCGTACACCATAAAAAATGGTGTGTATTTGATGGTACGATTCGGCATGGTCTGCGGCCCCCAGAGTAAGGAGCCGAGCTCCTCAACCCAATGTGTGTCTGATTCCTTCAAGGATCGCACTAGTTTGGGTTTGATGCCTCTCATGATGAGACCATTTGCACGTTCGACTTGACCGTTTGTTTGGGGTGATAAACAGAGGCGTAGTCGAGCTTGATGCCCATTTTGCCGCACCAAGTTTTCACCTCATCAGCTGTAAAATTCGAGCCATTGTCAGTGATGATGTTGTGGGGGACACCGTAACGGTGTACAACCCCTGATATGAAGTCTATCACTGGTCCGGATTCGGCCGTTTTAACTGGTTTGGCTTCTCTCCATTTGGTGAACTTGTCCACCATGACCAATAAATATTTTTTCTTATGGCTTCCCCCTTGAAGGGGTCCCACCATGTCCAGCCCCAGACCACGAAGGGAAAAGTTATGGGGATTGTTTGTAGAGTGGTAGGGGGCATATGGCTGTGATTGGCAAATAGTTGGCAACCAACACAATGTTGAACAAGGTCCTGTGCATCTGCCCGGGCTGTCGGCCAGTAGAAACCTATCCGAAAGGCCTTGCTTACAAGTGCCCAGGCTGCAGCATGGTGCCCGCCGAGTCCGGCATGGATTTCGGCTAAGAGTTGCCGCCCTTCCTCCTCGGAGATGCATCGTTGGAGCACTCCGGTGGTGCTCTTCTTGTAGAGCTCTCCTTCATGGACCTTGTAGGCCTTGGAGCATCGCACAATACAATGTGCCTCATTTTGGTCTTCAGGGAGCTCTTGCCTATTTAGGTAGGCCAAGAAGGGCTCGGTCCACGGGGCGATGACAACCATGATTTCGTGGGCCGAAGGTGTTATTTCGGTGGCAGAGCCTCCGATTACGTCAGATGGTTCAGAATCTGGGGTTGTGTTCAGAGCCAGACTAATATTGCTGGACTCCCCTTCCCATACCACGGACGGCTTGAACAGCCTTTCCAAGAAGATATTAGGTGGGACAGGGTCGCGTTTAGCGCTGATGCAGGCGAGGATATCGGCCCCTTGATTATTTTCTCTCACCACATGGTGGAATTCGAGCCCCTCGAACCGAGCTGACATTTTAAGGACGGCATTGCGATAAGCCGCCATTTTCGGATCCTTGGCATCAAAGTCTCCATTATCTGAGATATTGCAAGGTTCGAGTCCCCACGCACTTCGAGGCATTGGATGCCCATGGAGACTACAATCCGAAGACCATGCAACAGAGCCTCGTATTCGGCTGCATTGTTGGAGTCTGTGTATAATATTTGGAGTATGTATTGGATCGTGTCTCTGGTGGGGGATGTAAAGACAACACCCGCTCCCAATCCAGCCAACATTTTAGAGCCGTCGAAATGCATGCTCCAATTTGAGTAGGCGTCGTACTCTTTAGGGAGTTCGGCTTCTGTCCATTCGGCGACGAAGTCAGCTAGCACTTGCGACTTAATGGCCCACCGTGGTTTGTATGTTATGTCGAACGGAAGGAGCTCAATAGCCCATTTAGCAATTTGGCATGTTGCGTCGCGGTTATTTATTATGTCATTGAGGGGTACTTCAGAGGCAACCGTGATCGAACACTCTTGAAAGTAGTGTCATAGTTTCCGGGATGCCATGAAGACTGCGTATGCTATCTTTTGATAGTGTGGGTACCGAGATTTGCATGGAGTGAGGACAGTGGACACGTAATATACCGGATTTTGGAGCGGGAATTTGTGTCCGTCTGCTTCTCGTTCGACGACGAGCACTGCGCTTACAACTTGGTTTGTTGTGGCTATGTATAATAGCATGGGCTCGCCAGTATTTGGTGCGGTCAGGACTGGGTTTGTGGCCAAGAGTGCCTTTATTTCTTCCAATCCGACCGTGGTCGCATCCGTCCACTCGAAGTGTTCGGTGCATTGAAGAAGGCGATAAAGAGGCAGTGCCTTTTCTCCTAAGCGGGAGATAAAGCGTCTTAAGGTAGCCACACATCCAGTTAGTTTCTGGATCTGCTTGAGGTCTGTTGGGATAGCCAACTGTGACAGAGCTCGGATTTTTGCCGGATTTGCTTCAATTCCTCTATTGCAAATGATGAAGCCGAGCAATTTCCTGGAGGGTACACCGAAGACACATTTCTCCGGGTTGAGCTTGATGTCATATGTTCGGAGATTATCGAACGTAAGCCTCAAGTCATCTATTAAAGTTTCAACATGTCTTGTTTTGATGACCACGTCATCTACATAGGCCTCTACTGTCTTGCCGATCTATTTTTCCAGGCATGTCTAAATCATGCGTTGATAGGTTGCGCCGGCGTTTTTGAGCCCGAAAGGCATGGTGTTGAAATAGAAGGGGTCGTATGGCATAATGAAGGCCGTTGCAGCCTGGTCAGACTCCGCCATCTTGATTTGATGGTATCCAGAGTATGCGTCAAGGAAACACAATGAGTCGTGTCCTGCGGTGGGTCGATGATTTGATCAATGCGGGGGAGTGGGAAGGGATCCTTAGGGCAATCCTTATTGAGGTCCTTGAAATCGACACATAGTCGCCAGGATTTGTCCTTCTTTGGTACCATTACCAAGTTTGCTAGACACTCTGGATGTTTGATGTCTCTGATGAATCCGGCCTCGAGTATCTTGGCTAGCTCTTCTCCCATGGCTTGCCGCTTAGGCTCTGAGAAGCGCCTAAGAGTCTACTTGACTGGCTTGTATCCTTTCAGTATATTGAGGTTGTGTTCGGCCAGCCTGCGTGGGATGCCCGGCATGTCTGAAGGGTGCCAGGTGAAGATATCCCAATTCGCGCGCAGGAAATCTCGCAGTGCGGCGTCTATTGTGGGGTTCAACTGTGTCCCAATGGAAGTTGTCTTTGTAGGGTCCATTGGGTGGACCTGGAATTTGACTATCTCGTCTGCGGGTTTGAAGGAGGTGGACTTAGGTCGCTTGTTGAGTATCACGTCGTCTCTATCCACTGTTGCTCGCAGCATTGTCAGTTCTTCGGCCGCGAGGGCTTCTAATAATGCCTCCAGGGCGAGTGCGGCGGTTTTATTTTCGGCACGGAGTGCGATGTTCGGATCACTAGCTAGAGTGATGATTCCATTGGGCCCGAGCATTTTGAGCTTCATGTACCCGTAATGGGGTATAGCCTGGAAACTCCTGAATGCGTCCCGCCCTAAGAGGGCATGGTATCCGCTGCTGAACAGGGCCACTTGGAATGTAATTGCTTCGGACATGTAATTCTCCGCGTGCCGAATACCACATTCAGTGTGATTTTTCCCGCGCATCGCGCCTCCCGACTAGGGATGATTCCCTTGAAGGTTGTGCTGCTTTTCTCAATGCGGCTTTTGTCAATTTCCATCTTGTTAAGGGTTTCCTTGTAGATGAGGTTTAGTACGCTTCCGCCATCCATGAGCACTTTAGTGAGCCTGAAGCTATCCACGACTGTACTAAGGACCAAAGCGACTAGTGCCCGGACTATTCGGAATTGAGGTTCGTCATTGGCATTGTAAGCTATAGCCGTGTCGTTCCATGGGTTTATTGTTGCCACGTGGCAGACTTCGGCGAGGCTGCGCTGAGCTCCCTTGCGCATATTATTTGAGGCGAAAGTCTCGAAGATTGTAAATACCGTAGTGTTGTTTCTGGCGGGATGTTGCTTTGCTATATGGTTTAAGAGGAGATCCTCGCAACTCTTTGCTACCTGCCGGAGTATCCAACATGCTCTAAGGCTATGAGTTGGCGTGGTATCCGGAGTGCTGTGAATTTTGCATGGCCCATTGAGCCATTCCTCCAATACGGTTCCGCGCCTTGTATCAGGCTTTGGTTTTTTGGTAATTGAATCAGGTAAATTACGAGAGTTTTCCCTTTTAGTTCGGACGGAGGGTTTAGTGAGAGTCGGATTGTCCTAGAAGTTTGTTTGGGTTTTCCAAGCACTTTCCATCGCACAGTATTTCTGCACTATGGGCGCTAAGTCAGCAAAGCGTACTATGTCACGGCAACTTATAACATTGAGGATCCCTTTGTCCGTGCAATTTTTGCAAAATAGGGAGATTGTGTCTTCCTCGTGACAGTCCTTGACCTTGTTTATCACAAGGAGGAATCTGGCCTAGTAATGATGTACTGTCTCTTGGGGCTCTTGTCTAATATACAAGAGATTGAGTAAAGTTGGGTGGGTGGGTGGTTTCGAATCCGAATCCTGAGCCAGTAGGAGACCCAGGGGAAAAGAAGTTTCCGAGCTTAAAGGCTCGGGCTCTGGGATGTTACCCAGTTTCTTCGGCCCACCGCCCGATTCTGGATTCGGGGTTTGGGTCATGTCCTCCCGCGAGCGGCTGTCCGGCTCAGGGAGCTCGGAAATCCGGACATAGTTCGTCCTCAAAATAGAGGGAGAATTCGTATGATGCTCTTCCACTACCGCTATCTCATGGGTAACCGGTGGAGAATAAATCTCCTTTTGGTCGGGTTTAAGCCCGATTCGATCATAGTCCGTAGTGATGCCCAGGGTGGCGATGTGATCCAAGAGCTCGTTAAGGGAAGAGAGTTCCATTGGATCCATCTGTTCGGCGAGTTCCAAAATGACGTGGAGGCTGTTTTGATGACCTGAGAAGTCATCGTCGGTGCGACAGCCGATCGGGCGGTTATGAGAAAGCCGCCCAGCCAGAGAGTTTGGCGCGGGGCCAGAGCTCCCCCAGATATGATGTTGTCCTTGACAACGAGACGAGCCATCAAGCCTTATCACGGTGACACAGAGGAACTCTCAATGAAAGCACCAATGTCGGTGTCAAAACCGGCGGATCTCGGGTAGGGGGTCCCGAATTGTGCGTCTAAGGCTAATGGTAACAGGAGAATGGGGACACGATGTTTACCCAGGTTCGGGCCCTCTCGATGGAGGTAATACCCTACTTCCTGCTAGATTGATCTTGATGATATGAGTATTACAAGAGTTGATCTACCCCGAGATCGTAGAGGCTAAACCCTAGAAGCTAGCCTATGGTATGATTGTTGTTGTGTCCTACAGACTAAACCCTCCGGTTTATATAGACACCGGAGGGGGCTAGGGTTACATAGAGTCGGTTTACAGAGAAGGAGATCGATCATCCGGATCGCCAAGCTTGCCTTCCACGCAAAGGAGAGTCCCATCCGGACACGGGATGAAGTCTTCAATCTTGTATCTTCATAATCCAACAGTCCGGCCAAAGTATATAGTCCGGCTGTCCGGATACCCCCTTATCCAGGACTCCCTCATATGTGACCAGAAGAACGGTCCTTTGTGTAATACAGAAGGAATCGCGAAGATTCCGGTGAGTCATCAAGTGGTTGACCAGCTCTTGCCGCATCATGACAGTCAGTTTTCGGCTTTCTCTACTGATGTGCTCATCCGGATGAACTAGCACACAATTGCAGTAGTTCTCCCTTTACTACCCTAGCCGATAGAGCGGAACGTAAGGTAGTAAGCATAGGAGTCAGGCAACCCAACTATTGACCAAAGACATGATTCGGAGCTGATGCATATAAGGCCAAACTCGTGACGCCGAAGTGTGCTTTTAAAGCTGTTCGGACTTGTCAGCAACTCATATGTTGCCATATTGAGCCCCTGGCTATATATGCCGGGGGTAAAAAGCTAAGAAAAAGGGCACTTTACAGGTTTAAAATAAGGAGTGCAGTCTACAAAAACATTTGGACCTCCTATCGCACGTCTGCTCTGCCTTGCCTTGGTTAAAGGACTTCTCAGTAAATATAGTCACATGTGGTAAAAGATAAAAAATGGTTAGAAAAAAGAAAAAGATATGAGAGTGCAGATAGTGTTATAGGTCTGTCCGCATTGTGCCTCCGCCAGTGACCAGGGTATTTTAAGTGTGTAAATATCTGCGCGGGACAGACTTCGCGGGTATATGGGGCAAACAACGGAGGTTGAACTGCTAATTCAGCTCTGAGATTAATCGGTCCCGTCTAATGGAGACCGGTGGCTTGATGGCCAACGAAATGTGTGGCTTGATAAGGCGCTTTGTACTTCGACCGCAGTAGCCGTAGTGTGTTCCTCTGTATGGAGGGAGCATTCCGTATTTCCATTTATCGTGATGGTGCCGCATGGACCAGGCATCTGAAGTTGGAGATGGGTGTAATGTGGGACCGCGTTAAAGCGAGCCAAAGCGGTACGCCCGAGTAATGCATGGCAGTTACTGCGGAGCGGGACAATATCGAAGGTCAAGCTTCGCTTCGAAAGTTGTTCGGTGTGCCGAAAACGACTTCCAATGAAATCGACCCCATGTAGTGAGCTTCTACGCCGGATATTGTTCCCTTAAAGGTAGTTGCGGTGGACCTGATTCTGGAAGGATCAATGCCCATTTTGCGGACAGTGTCTTGGTAGAGTAGATTAAGGCTACTACTGCTGTCCATTAGGACTTTCATGAGATGGAACCCATCGATAATTGGATCGAGGGTGAAAGATGTCGGACCTTCATGAAGGATATTGGCTGGGTGGTTCTTGCGATCAAAATTGATCAGGCGGGCCGCCCATTGGCTTAATTTTGGGGCGGCTGGCTTTGTGACGCCAGCGTCCCATAGCATGCGCTTGCAGCCCCTATGGGGTGTGCGTCACGTATACCATGTGTTATTGTATTTACTTCGGGGGAGGGGGAATTGCTTCTGCCCCGGTGTTCGGCTGGCGAGTCTCTTTGTCATCGCTGCCACTGGGTGGCCCCTTCACCTTGTGTTCGACATTAAGCTTGCCGACTTGTTTAAAAACCCCACAACTCATGTTGGCATGATTGGCTGGTTTAAGCGGGGTGCCATGAATCTGGCAGGGCCGATCCAGTATTTTGTCTAAGTTGGATGGTCCCTCTCTATTTTCCTTGAATGGCTTTTTCAGTTGACCGGGTTTGGAACCACTGAATCAGGCGTTGACCGCCATGTCTTGCATTCCTTCATTGTTATTGCGACGCTTGTGTTTATTATGTCGTGGCTTGACGTTGCCATCTCAAACTTCGGAAGTATCTGGATCATCGGTGTTGTTGCTTCTACGAGCAAGCCAGCTGTCTTCTCGAGCGCAAAAACGGGTCATCGGAGTGGTAAGAGCAGCCATGGATCTTGGTTTTTCTTGACTGAGGTGGCGGGCGAGCCACTCATCTCAGATGCTATGTTTAAAGGCCGTGAGGGCTTCCGCGTCCGGACAATCAACAATTTGGTTCTTTTTAATTAAGAACCTAGTCCAGAGCTTCCTGGCAGACTTCCCGGGCTCCTGGATGATGTGACTTAGGTCATTGGCATCCGGAGTCTGAATATATGTACCTTGGAAGTTATTGCGGAAGGCGTCTTCCAAGTCTTCCCAGCTGCCAATGGAGTTCTCAGGGAGGCTGTTCAGCCAGTGCCGCGCTGGCCCTTTTAGTTTTAGTGGGAGGTATTTGATGGCGCGGAGGTCATCACCGCGGGCCAGGTGGATATGGAGGAGGAAATCTTCAATCCATACTGCGGGGTCTGTTGTTCCATCATATGATTCGATATTCATGGGTTTAAACCCTTCTGGGAATTCGTGGTCCATTACTTCATCAGTGAAACAAAGGGCGTGTGTGGCGCCTCTATGTCGGGCCACGTCACGACGTAGCTCGGATGGAGTTTGTTTGTGGTGCTCGGCCCGTGTGTTATTGTGTTTGTCATGCTCGGTTAGATGGCCGTCGTTGCATGTCCGGGCACGTGCCCGTGATCTGTAGATCGATCTGGTCTGACCTGCTTTGTTGTCAAGGTCCTAACACAGGTCATACGTATGATCCCGAGCTGTTCTGTCTCTGTTTTTACAGCGAGGTAGTGCGGGCAGGTGTTCGGCTTGAGTTGCCGCTTTGTCATGGCCACGCAGTGGTCGGTCAGCCGCATTATGCGCTGGTAGGACGAGCTCCAGTGCCTCGTCATCGAATTGGGGTAACAATTTGCGCTTTGGGTAAATTTTGGTTGGGCGCTCGAGGCCATATTCTTCGGCTGCTAGGACAGTAGTCCATCTATCGTTGAGGAGATCTTGATCAGCTTGAAGCTGCTACTGCTTCTTTTTCAGGCTCCTTGTAGTGGCTATTAGCTGGTGCTAAAGGCTCTCCTGCTTGAGAGGTTCCTCAGGCATGATAAAATCCTCGTTGCCGAGGCTCACCTCTTCCTCGGAGAGCGGAAGGTAGTTACTATCCTCTGAGTCTTCGTCCATGGCTTGTTCATCAGGGCTAACTTGCGCATCTTCCCGTTCGTCCTGTTCGGAGGTCGGCTAAATGGGGTCTTCATTGTCTTCGACATCGTCCAGAGTATTATTTTATCCTATGTCAGTTTTGCTATTTTTTCCATGGCGTGGTTTAGAGCGGCACCGGTGACGTTGGCGCTTTGGCTGTATCTCAGGAGTATTATCCTCGACTGGATCCTTTTCATTGTCACTGTTGTTCTCTTTGGGTATATCCACCATGTATACGTCATACGAGGAGGTGGATGTCCAGCGCCCTATAAGCGGTGGTGTTTGTGCCTACTCCTCTCCGGTATCGTCGTCCATACTGTCGATGTCTTCGTAGCCGTAATTGAGCATGTCGGTTGAGTCTTCGACAGTGGCTATGTAGTGGGTGTTGGATGGGAAGCGGAATTCTCCGCCATCAGCATCCAATCTAAACCGGATATAGTTCGGATGAGAATCTCCTGATAAGGAGAGGGCTCTTAATGAGTTTAACACATCGCCTAAAGGCGAGTGCCGGAAGATGTCCGTGGAGCTGAACTCAACAATCGGCGCCTGATCAGGTTCGATGGGCGCGGATGCATGCGGTTCAGAATCTATGGCCAAAGACGAATCCAAGGTTCCGGTGACACAGGCCCCGCTCGAGGCTGTATCTGTGTGTGGCTCCAACACCGCTGAGTCTGCGGCTTCCGTGGCGGGGTTGAGCTTCCCGTCCTCGGACGGTGCAATCTGCTCTGGATCTAGGGCCAGAGCAGTTACAGGCGCTATCTCCTGAGCACGGTTCGATGACAGATTTAGGTCATGTTCATCAAGGTGGCAGGGAGCGGCCGTCATGGGCTCAAAACTGTCGAAGATCAAGTCTCCGCGGATATCGGCCACATAATTCAAGCTTCCAAACCTGACCTGATGGCCATGGGCGTAGCTGTCAATCTGCTCTAGATGGCCAAGCGAGTTGGCCTGTAGTGCAAAGCAGCCGAATACGAAGATCTGTCCAGGGAGGAAAATCTCCCCCTGGACTGCATTGTTGTAGATGATTGATGGAGCCATCAAACCTTTTGGTGACGATGCAGTGGAACTCTCAATGAAAGCACCAATGTCGGTGTCAAAACCGGGGGATCTCGGGTAGGGGGTCCCAAACTGTGTGTCTAAGGCTGATGGTAACAGGAGGTGGGGGACACGATGTTTACCTAGGTTCGGGCCCTTGATGACCCACAAGTGTAGGGGATCTATCGTAGTCCTTTCGATAAGTAAGAGTGTCTAACCCAACGAGGAGCAGAAGGAAATGACAAGCGGTTTTCAGTAAGGTATTCTCTGTAAGCACGGAAATTATCGGTAACAGATAGTTTTGTGATAAGGTAATTCGTAATGGGTAACAAGTAATGAAAGTAAATAAAGTGCAGCAAGATGGCCCAATCCTTTTTGTAGCAAAGGACAAGCCTGGACAAATTCTTATATAGAGAAAAGCGCTCCCGAGGACACACGGGAATTATTATCAAGCTAGTTCTCATCACGCTCATATGATTCGCGTTCGTTACTTTGATAATTTGGTATGTGGGTGGACTGGTGCTTGGGTACTGCCCTTTCTTGGACAAGCATCCCACTTATGATTAACCCCGATTGCAAGCATCTGCAACTACAAAAGAAGTATAAAGGTAAACCTAACCATAGCATGAAACATATGGATCCAAATCAGCCCCTTACGAAGCAACTCATAAACTAGGGTTTAAGCTTCAGTCACTCTATTAACCCATCATCTACTTATTATTTCCCAATGCCTTCCTCTAGGCCCAAACAATGGTGAAGTGTTATGTATTCGACGTTCACATAACACCACTAGAGGAGAGACAACATACATCTCATCAAAATATCGAACGAATACCAAATTCACATGACAACTTATAGCAAGACTTCTCACATCTCCTCAGGAACAAACGTAACTACTAGCAACCCTCAGGTACCAATCTGAGGCTTTGAGACAAAGATCGGATACAAGAGATGAACTAGGGTTTGAGAGGAGACGGTGCTAGTGAAGATGTTGATGGAGATTGACCCCCTCCCAATGAGAGGATTGATGGTGATGACGATGGTGATGATTTCCCCCTCCCAGAGGGATGTTTCCCCGGTAGAACAGCTCCACTAGAGCCCTAGATTGGTTCCGCCAAGGTTCCGCCTCGTGGCAGCGGTGTCTCATCCCGAAAGCTTGCTTATGATTTTTTTCCAGGGTAAAAGACTTCATATAGCAGAAGATGGGCACCGGAGGCCTGCCAGGAGGCCGACGAGGCAGGGGGCGCGCCTAGGGGGGTAGCCCCCCCCCCCCTCCCACCCTCGTGGACGGTGGCTGGGCCCCCTCTGGTATTTTCTTTGCTCAATATTTTATATTAATTCCAAAAATAACTTCCCTGGAGTTTCAGGGCTTTTTGAGTTGTGTAGAATAGGTCTCTAATATTTGCTCCTTTTCCAGCCCAGAATTCCAGTTGTCGGCATTCTCCCTCTTCGTCTAAACCTTGTAAAATAAGAGAGAATAGGCATAAGTATTGTGACATAATGTGTAATAACAGTCCATAATGCAATAAATATCGATATAAAAGCATGATGCAAAATGGACGTATCAACTCCCCCAAGCTTAGACCTCGCTTGTCCTCAAGCGGAAGCCAATAACGAAAAACATGTCCACATGTTTAGAGATAGAGGTGTCGATAAAATAAAATACGGACATGAGAGCATCATGATCATTCTAAATATTTTCATATGATTTCTTATGCTCAAGTAATAATCTATCCACAATGTCAAGTATGAATCAGAAACTTCATTGAGGACTAACAAACTATGCTCTCGGACATTGAAGCAATTGCAATTTATCATAGCATCAGAAATAGTCAATATAAGAGCCTTTCTGCAAGTCCACATACTCAACTATCATTTAGCCTTTCACAATTGCTAACACGCACGCAATACTTATGGGTATGGAGTTTTAATTGGACACAGAGAAGATAGGGGTTTATAGTGTTGCCTCTCAACCTTTTACCTCAAGGTTAATGTCAACAATAATAGTTCGTGCTAACTTACATCCAATTGGATATATATATATATCAGGATCTTTCCAACACAAGGTTCTTGCCAAAGGATAAGATGTAAAAAGGAAAGGTGAAGATCACCACGACTCTAGTAAAAGATATAACACAAAAGTAAAAGATAGGCCCTTCGCAAAGGGAAGCAGAGGTTGTCATGTGCTTTTAGGGTTGGATGCATAAAATCTTAATGCCAAAGAATGTCACTTTATATTGCCACTTGTGATATGGACCTTTATTATGCAGTCCGTCGCTTTTATTTCTTGCACATCACAAGATCGTATAAAGCTTATTTTCTCCCACACTAATAAATCATACATATTTAAAGAGAAATTTTTTATTGCTTGCAACAATGACAACTTACTTCAAGGATCTTACTTAATCCATGGGTAGATATGGTGGACTCTCATTGCAAAACTGGGTTTAAAGATATTCAGAAGCACAAGTAGTATCTCTACTTGGTGCAAAGAATTTGGCTAGCATGAGGGGGAAAGGCAAGCTCAACATGTTGGATGATCCATGAAAATATACTTTATTTCAGATATAAGAAAACATAACCCATTACGGTGTCTTCTTTGTCCAACATCAACTCTTTAGCATGTCATATTTTAATGAGTGCTCACAATCATAAAAGATGTCCAAGATAGTATATTTATATGTGAGAACCTCTCTTTCTTTATTACTTCCTATTAGTTGCAACAATGACCAAAACTATGTTTGTCAACTCTCAACTGCTTTTATTCATCATACTCTTTATATGTGAAGTCATTACTCCCCATAAGATCAATATGATTTCTTTATTTCTTTTATTCTTTCTTTTTCTTTTATTCCCTCAAGATCATAGCAAGATAGCAAAGCCCTTGACTCGAGACTAATCTTTATTATATATAGCTCACAGACTCAATTACATAGAGGAATCATAAAGCAAAACTCAAAACTAGATCATTCTTAAACTTTATTCTACTAGATCAAGATATTACCAAAAGGATCAAACTAAGAAAAACGGTAAAGATAGGAGTGTGATGGTGATACGATACCGGGGCACCTCCCCCAAGCTTGGTAGTTGCCAAGGGGAGTGCCCATACCCATGTGATTATGTATCCTTCTTCGGAGGTGATGATGATGGAGTTGTTGATGATGTAAGCTTCTTCCTTAATTTGTGCTTGAGGATGGAATTTTGCTCCCTTAGATCATCGATCTCCTGCTCAAGGCTTAATATCCTTTTACATAACTCATGTTTGTTCTCCTGCAAGAGACGAAAATGGATAAACTCGATCTTAGGTTTCTTTGCTCTATCGGGGAGGCTTGACTTTTTAAACTCCACATGCATGTCCCCAGGTTGAGGTAATGGGGCTTCATCTTCATCTGAGCTTGTCTCCTCCTTTCCCTTTGGCTCGTAGTCTTCTTCTTCCTCAGTGGTCCACCCATAATGCTCCAAGTCCCCGTAGACCTTAGGGTCTGCAAGGTAATCAGCCACATAGCTTTCTCCCTCCGAATCCTGGGACGACATATTGCTCAAATCTATGGCAGAAACAACTCAAAACAAAAACAGAGGATTTCATCATGGTACGGTGGTCAAAACCTTCGGGAGATTATATAATGAATTTTTACCGACCAAAAGAAGTATCGTGCAAGAAAACGGAGTCCGGAGAGCACATGAGGTGCCCACGAGGCAGGGGCGCGCCCAGGGGGTAGGGCACGCCCTCCACCCTCATAGACGCCTCGTGTCCTTCCTGGACTACTCTTTATTTTCCTATTTTCTTAAATATTCCAAAAGGAGAGAAATTGCAATTATAACTGTTTTGGAGTCAGTTTACTTACCGTGCCATATACCTATTCCTTTTTGGAGTCTGGAACATTCTGGAAAGTGTCCCTTATGTATTCCTCTGGGGTCACGGTTTCAATAACATTAGTTTCAACATTTATTGGATTACCTGACATATAATGTTAGATTCTTTGGCCGTTCACCACCTTTGGATTTGTGCCTTCGAAGTTGTTAATTTTTATGGCATCGGAATGATAAACCTCCTTGATAACGTAAGGACCTTCCCATTTAGAGAGGAGTTTTCCTGCAAAAAATCTTAAATGAGAGTTGAAAAGCAACACATGATCACCTACATTAAACTCACGCTTTTGTATCCTTTTGTCATGCCATCTTTAAACCTTTTCTTTAAATAGTTTGGCATTCTCATAGGCTTGAGTTCTCCATTCATCAAGTCAGCTAATGTCAAATAACCTCTTCTCACCGACAAGTTTGAAATCGTAATTGAGCTCTTTAATGGCCCAATATGCCTTATGTTCTAGTTCGAGAGGTAAGTGGCATTCTTTTCCATAAACCATTTTATATGGAGACATACCCATAGGATTTTTATATGCAGTTCTATAAGCCCATAATGCATCATCAAGTTTCTTGGACCAATTCTTTCTAGATCTATTAACAGTCTTTTGCAAAATCAATTTAATCTATCTATTACTCAGTTCTACTTAGCCACTAGACTGTGGGTGATATGGAGATGCAATTCTATGATTAACATCATACTTAGCAAGCATTTTACAAAGAGCACCATGAATAAAATGTGAACCACCATCAGTCATTAGGTATCTAGAGACTCCAAACCTCAGAAAAATAACTTCTTTAAGCATCTTAATAGAGGTGTTATGATCAGCACTACTAGTTGGAATAGCTTCTACCCCCTTAGTAATGTAATCAACAGCAACTAAAATATGTGTATACCCATTAGAGGAAGGAAACGGTCCCATATAATCAAAGCCCCAAACATCAAATGGTTCAATAACAAGAGAATAATTCATAGGCATTTCTTGACGTCTACTAATATTACCTATTCTTTGACATTCATCACAAGACAAGACAAACTTACGGGCATCCTTGAAGAGAGTAGGCCAATAAAAACCGGATTGCAATACCTTATGTGTAGTTCTATCTCCAGCGTGGTCTCCTCCATAAGCCTCGGAGTGACACTTGCGTAGGATCTGTTCCTGTTCATGCTCAAGTATACAACATCTAATAACACCATCTACTCCTTCTTTATAAAGGTGTGGGTCATCCCAGAAGTAATGTCTTAAATCATAGAAAAACTTTTTCTTTTGCTGGTATGTGAAACTAGGTGGTATAAATTTAGCAACAATGTAATTAGCATAATCAGCATACCATGGAGCAGTACGAGAAGCATTTATGACAGCTAATTGTTCGTTAGGAAAGCTATCATCAATAGGTAGTGGGTCATCAAGAACATTCTCTAACCTAGACAAATTGTCTGCAATAGGGTTCTCAGCTCCCTTTCTATGAATAATATGCAAATCAAATTCTTGTAGTAGGAGAACCCATCTAATAAGTCTAGGTTTAGCATCTTTCTTTTCCATAAGATATTTAATAGCAGCATGATCAGTGTGAACAGTTACTTTAGAGTCAACGATATAAGGTCTAAACTTATCACAAGCAAATACAACTGCTAAAAATTCTTTTTCAGTAGTAGCATAATTTCTCTAGGCATTGTCTTGAGTTTTACTAGCATATTGAATAACATTTAGTTTCTTATCAACTCTTTGTCCTAGAACAGCACCTAAGGCATAGTCACTAGCATCGCACATAATTTCAAAGGGTACATTCCAATCAGGTGACTGAACAATATGTGCAGAAAATTGAAGCTTTCTTAAGTAATTCAAATGCTTCTACACAATCATCATCGAAGACAAAAGGAATATCTTTTTGCAAGAGATTAGTCAGAGGCCTAGAAATTTTAGAGAAGTCCTTAATAAACCTCCTATAAAAACCGGCATGACCAAGGAAACTTCTTATACCTTTAATGTCTTTAGGACACAGCATCCTTTCAATAACATCAACTTTAGTTTTATCAACTTCAATACCTCTTTCAAAAAATTTATGCCCCAAGACAATGCCTTCATTAACCATAAAGTGGCATTTTTTTCCAATTCAAGACAAGATTAGTTTCTTCACATCTGTGGAAAACTCGATCAAGGTTGCTCAAGCAATCATCAAAAGAAGATCCATAAACGGAGAAATCATCCATGAAAACCTCAACAATCTTGTCACAAAAGTCAAAGAATATAGCTATCATGCATCTTTGAAAGGTAGCAGGTGCATTACATAAACCAAAAGGCATACGTCTATAAGCAAAAGTACCGAAAGGGCAAGTAAAAGTGGTCTTTTCTTGATCCTCTTTTGACACAGGTATTTGAGAGAAACCAGAGTAACCATCTAGAAAGCAAAATGTGTATGTTTGGATAATATTTCTAACATTTGATCAATAAAAGGCAAAGGGTAATGATCCTTTTTAGTAGCTTTATTTAATTTGCGGAAATCAATTACCATCCTATAACCTATAACAATTCTTGGCGGGATCAATTCATCTTTATCATTAGGAACGACAGTAATACCTCCCTTCTTAGGGACACAATGGACATGACTTACCCACTGACTATCAGCAACGGGATAAATTATACCTGCCTCCACGAGCTTTAGTATTTCTTTTCTTACCACTTCTTTCATCTTAGGATTTAACCGTCATTGGTGATCAACAACTTGTTTGGCGTCTTTCTCCAATTTTATTTTGTGTTGGCATAGAGTGGGACTAATGCCCTTAAGATCATCAAGAGTGTATCCAATAGCAGCACGGTGCTTCTTCTGAGTTTTCAATAATTTCTCCTCTTCATGCTCTAAAAGGTTAGCACTAATAATAACAGGATATATCTTCTTTTCGTCAAGATAAGCATATTTAAGTGTATCAGGTAGTGGTTTAAGCTCAAACACGGGATCACCCTTGGGTGGTGGAGGATCCCCTAGAATTTCAACAGGCAAGTTGTGTTTCAAAATAGGTCCCTATTTAAAGAATACTTCATCTATCTCCCTTCTTTCATTCATAAACATATCATTTTCATGGTCTAGCAAATATTGTTCTAAAGGATCATTAGGAGGCACGGCAATAGAAGCAAGACCAATAACTTTATCCTTACTAGGCAATTCTCTATCATGGGGTTGTCTACCAAATTTAGCGAAGTTAAAGTCATGAGACATATCCCCTAACCCAATAGTAACAACATCCTTTTTGCAGTCTATCCTAGCATTAACAGTGTTCAAGAAGGGTCTACCAAATATGATGGGACAAAAGTTATCTTGTGGGGAACCAAGAACAAGAATGTCAGCAGGATATTTAACTTTCCCACACAAGACTGCAACATATCAAACAATCCCAACTGGTGAAATAGTATCTCTATTGGCAAGCTTAATTGTAACATCAATTCCTTCTATCTCAGCAGGTGCAATATCATGCATAATTTCTTTGTATAAGGAATGAGGTATCGCACTTGCACTAGCACCCATATCACATAAGCCATGATAACAATGATCTCCTATTTTAACAGAAATAACAGGCATGCCTACAACGGGTCTATGTTTATTTTTAGTATCGGGTCTAGCAATTCTAGCATCTTTATCACAGAAGTAAATAACATGCCCATCATTATTATCAGCCAAGAGATCTTTAACCATAGCAATACTAGGTTCAACTTTAATTTGCTCAGGTGGTGTAGGTGTTCTAGTATTACTCTTACGAACCACAGTTGACGCTTTAGCATGATCCTTTATCCTAACAGGGAAAGGTGGTTTCTCAATATAGGTAGTAGGAACAATAGGATCATTATAAGTGATAGTATTTTCTTAATCTTTAATAGGTGCAACTACATTTACTTCAATGGGAGGATTATATTTAAACCACTTCTCCTTAGGGAGGTCAACATGAGTAGATAATGATTCATAGAAAGAAGCTACTATCTCGGAGTCAAGTCCATATCTAGTGCTAAATTCACGGAAAACATCGGTATCCATAAAAGATTTATCACAATCAAACTTAGGTGCCATACCTGACTCCTTACCTTCATCGAGATCCCAATCCTCAGAGTTGTGTTTAATTCTTTCCAATAAATACCATTTGAAATCAATAGTCTTCATCATGGAAGAGCCAGTACAAGAAGTATCGAGCATGGAGTGATTATTGAGAGAAAGCCGAGCATAAAAATTTTGAATAATAATTTCTCTTGAGAGCTCATGATTGGGGCATGAATATAACATTGACTTAAGCCTCCCCCAAGCTTGAGCGATGCTTTCTCCTTCGTGAGGCCAAAAATTATAGTTCACGATGAACAAGATGCATAGGATAAAACTTCTGATGAAATTCCAATTTCAATCGGTTGTAGTTCCATGATCCCATATCATCACATAGCCTAAACCATGTCAATGCCTTTCCCTTAAAATATAAAGGGAAGACCTTCTTCTTGATAACATCCTCGGGCATACCTGCAAGCTTAAATAATCCACAAACTTCATCCACGTAGATTAGGTGCAAATTGGGATGCAATGTTCCATCTCCTGTAAAAGGATTAGCTAGCAGTTTCTCTACCATACCCGAAGGAATTTCAAAGTAAACATTTTCAGTAGGTTCAGTAGGTTGAGGAGCAACTCTTTGCTCTACTGGTCGGGGTGAAGATACCCCGAACAAACCCCTCAAAGGGTTACTTTCCATAGTAACAAGTGATAGTAAATTTCAGCACACTATATAAATTTTTTCCTTACCAAGTTCCACTTACCAAAGGCACTTCACTCCTCGGCAACGGCGCCAGAAAAGAGTCTTGATGACCCACAAGTGTAGGGGAATAAGGATTGGCAAGAGCCTAATCTTGGGGATGCCCAAGTCGTCCCAAGGTAATATTGAGGCATAACCAAGAGCCTGAGCTTGGGGATGCCCCGGAAGGCATCCCCTCTTTTATCTTCGTCTATCGATAACTTTACTTGATGCTATATTTTTATTCACCACATGATATGTGTTTTGCTTGGAGCATCTTGTATGATTTGAGTCTTTGCTTTTTAGTTTGCCACAATCATCCTTGTTGTACACACCTTTTGAGATATACCCACATGAATCATGATTTATTAGAATACTCTATGTGCTTCACTTATGTCTTTTGAGCTAGGCAATTTTGCTCTAGTGCTTCACTTATATCTTTTTAGAGCACGGCGGTGGTTTTATTTTATATAAATTGATGAACTCTCATGCTTCACTTATATTATTTTGAGAGTGTTTAAACAGCATGGTAATTTGCTTTGGTTATAAATTTAGTCCTAATATGTTAGGCATCCAAGAGGGATATAATAAAAACTTTCATATAAAGTGCATTGAATACTATGAGAAGTATGGTTCCTTATGATTGTTTTGAGATATAAAGATGGTGATATTAGAGTCATGCTAGTAAGTAATTGTGAATTCGAGAAATACTTGTGTTAAAGTTTGTGATTCCCATGGTGAACCGTTATGTGATGAAGTCGGAGCATGATTTATTTATTGGTTGGCTTCCTTATGAGTGGCGGCCGAGGATGAGCGATTATCCGATATCGGGTTCTAGCAAAACCCTTAAGGTTCGAACTCTGGGGTGTGCACGAAGATCTCCTCCTACTGAATCTTGCTCTCAGCCTCGCCGCGATCCCTAAGCTAGATCGATGAACAACACAAGAGACACGAGATTTATACTGGTTCGGGCCACCGTTGTGGTGTAATACCCTAATCCAGTGTGTGGTGTGGTGGATTGCCTCTTGGGCTGATGATGAACAGCACAGAGGAAGAACAGCCTCGCGAGGAGAGGTGTTCTTGTGCTTGGTGGTGTGCGGATGAACTTAACTTCTCTTTCTACTGTGGTGTCTAGCCCTATATATAGAGGCCCCGGTCCTCTTCCCAAATATTGAGCAGGAAGGGATCCAACAACAGCCATTTCAAAAGGGGACGGATAGTACAAGCTATCCTGACTAAAGGTGGTCTTCGCCTGCCAAAGGTGCTGGTGATGACGCCGTCCTGGGCTCCATGATGACCTCCATCTTGCCGCTCTACTAGTCTTGGTCTCGTAGCACTGATATGTAAACCTTTGCCTGATGCCTCGGTACTCCACGCCTGCGCTTGCCCCCTTTGCGCCAAAGAGGAAACGAGGACACTGCGCGGCCTGGCGCCTGCCTAGCCTTGGTCGTCATGGCTTGTGTCACGGGAACCTCACGAGGTACCCCTTGCCTTGATCTCTCCGCCTCCTCACGAGCCTGCCTGGTGAGGCCACCCCTAAGGAGGCCTTGTGTCGTCCGCCCCGCGAGGCTTGGCCCCTCGTGAGGGTCTTGAGTGTTGGTCGGTGAAGACGGGCCGTACTGGGCCACTGGTTGACCCACGTAGCAGGCCGCAGGCAGGCAAGTCTGGAGACCCCCATTCCCAGAACACCGACAGTAGCCCCCGGGCTCAAGGCGTGCTCGGACTTGGCTTAGCAGCAAAGACAAAGGGCAAGTGCGGAACACCGCGGGCCCCCATAGGCTGCGGCCTTGGTCGACGCTTGATTGTACATGGGCATCTCTGTTCCCCCACGCTGCCTTGGCAACTGCACGATTTGGCGAGTCCCTGCTGCATGCAAAAAAGAGTCATCATTACCCGTGATCATGGAGGTCGATGGTTGGCCTCCCTGGGACTATAAATAAGGAGGGGCGAGAGCCCCGTTGTCCATCTCTTCTTGCTCTGCCTGCTTTTTCTCCCTTGCTCCATCTCCATCCTTGAAGCCAATGGCACTGATTCGCAGGTTCTCAGCCAAAGAGAAAGGGAAGGCCCCTCGGGAGGTGCCTGACCCTCTCCTGCCGAAGAAACGGTCGGTCCCATGCCGCCGCAACGATGTTGCAAGGCCGGAGATGACAAGGCCTTGGTGCGAGCGGCCACCTCCTGGGTTTCCGCTACCCCTGTACGCGTGAGCCGAGGATCCCAGAGAAAGGGATGACGAGCGACGCCTCCCGTGCCGCAGGCGAGGTCGACGAGTCATGGTGGCGCGCGCTGTCGCTCCTGGAGTCCACGCCGCGGACTCCTCTTGCGAGCTCGTGCTACACGCGGTGATGCCTCCAAGCACTTGGATCCGCTTCCCTTCGTTCTTTGCCATCGAGATGTCGTCGAGGGGGCCTCTCGAGCTTTGGCTGCAGCACACCGACTGTGGCGCTCCGGTGACCGGAGCGGAGGTTGAAGTCGTTGCCCCGGGCAAAGTCTTCATGACCCGAGGCTGGGGCGAGGTCGCCAAGGTCTGCCGAAAGGGGGGGCACCCTCGTAATTCATTTTGAATACGATGGCACCTCCTTGTTGCTCTTCAAGGTCTTCGGCGCTGAGGGCCGCCGCCTGGAGTGCTGCCCCAGAGGAGGCAGTCAGGACATCGATGTGGCAGGGGCTAGGCCTGTCGTTCGCTTCCCCAATGGCTCCTCCGGCAGTAGCAGCGATGCTTGGGAGTCCAGCGACTCTCCCAAGCTCTTCATGACTCCGGAGACGAGCGACGACAGCTACGTGCCCCTGATCTCGTGCCGCGCCCGGAGCAAGGCGGCAGTATCAGGCCTTCACCGCAGCTGATGTGGATGGGGTTGGCGCTGGCCTCCCGTGGCCCACTGTTGATGATGGCGTCGGCCATGGAGGCGCGGGTAGTTAGGGATCCTTAGGATTCTTGTCTTTTGTTCCCTGCGAGGAATCAGAAAAAGACACCCCATGGGGGCATGTAAAGGGTTCGCGATGTATTTTGCTGATGTGATCCTTATTATGAAATTGTGTGAACGCTTGTCCTGTCCCGGCTTGGTTCCCCCTTTCTAACCTCGCGAAGGTTTAGCGCTCTATGCTGATAGGTCCCTGTCCCCAGGCAGGCTGCAGCTGTCGCTGGTATGGCAGGTCGCGATGTCGTGGTGAAGGCCAGGAGGTGAGCGGCCTGAGGTCCAGTAAGAGCCCTTGAGGCGCGATGCTCAGGAGGTCCCCTTTAGCGTGCAAGCACCCGCCGAGAGGTGAGAAAGGAAGGCAACATTGCCATCACAGAGCCACATCAAGTGAAGATTTTGCATTGCAGCGATTAGCTGTTCCAGGCGCGAAACTTATCTTGGTAATATGGAGCGGCTCCCTTGTGTCGCACCAGACTAGTGCGTCGGCAGCTATGGCACAACTAGGTTAGGCCCTCGTGAGCTTTCCCCTATTCTTCCCCACACTCTCCTTCATGCTCTACGTCCTCAGGTCCCGGCCCACGAGCGAACTCAGCCGCCGCTGGTATGCTAGGTCGCGGTGCCGTGGTCAAGGCCAGGGGGTGAGGGCTGGAGAGCCAGTAAGAGCTCCTGAGTCATGATGCTCAGGAGCCCCCCTTTTAACGCGCAAGCGGATCGTGTGGGAAAGAGAAAGAGAGAGCTCGTATGGCCGGCCGCTGTAGACCTCAGGAGGTTCCTATAAATCAGCACGAGGAATGCACGGGTTGCCATTGTGATTGCCGGCTGGCCATTGGTTGCTTCGAGAGAGAGGTGAGGGCACTGAGGGCCTGGTGAGCTGAGGCGTGCGAGGCTGCTGCGGGCTAGAGATCGACCACTCAGGTTTGTCAACGTTGCAGGGATGGACCCATGTGCAAGCGCCATGCCAGCGTGAGCAGCTCCAGTGGTAGATGTCAATCAAACAGGCGGTAATCACAGGCAGGTTAAACATGAAAGGCAAATCAGCTTAGGCAACACGGAATGGATACATGCCACTAGGTCAGGCCCGAGCGGCTTGGGGATGATGCAGCCCGAGGGGCACCCCCAGCAAGATAAACTAAAGACATAAGCAAAAGGGATACATGCCGCAGGGACGGACCCATGCGGCCTAGGAATGAGGCAGCCCTGAGGGCGCTGCCAACTGAAATGAACTTGTAAGACGTCACCTAGTTCCATTATAGAGGGGGTGTTGGAGTAGCTGAAGATATGGCTGAAGATGCGCAGTGAAGAGACCGACCCTCACGAGCCGCTGGAGCCCTGAGCGGTGTCTTCTTCTTCTTGGGGGCTACCTCAGGAGGATCCTCGCCCCTGCTGTCTGGGTCCTCGATTGATGCAGCTTGGATGGCATGCTCAAGGGAGCACACCGCATCTCTCTCTTTGCAGGGGACCGTGATGATTCCGCTGCTTCCTGGCATCTTGAGGATGTTGTAGCCATGGTGGGTCACCGCCATGAACTTGGCTAGGGCTGGATACCCGAGGATGGCATTGTATGGCAGGTGTATGTGGGCGACATCGAAGTCGATGAGCTCGGTGCGGTAGTTGTTGTGCTGGCCAAAGGTGATAGGGAGGCGGACCTGCCCTATCGGAGTGGTGGAACCGTTGGTGACTCCTGAGAAAGGCTTGGTCGGCTGGAGCTGATCGTATGGCACTTGAAGGTTATCGAACATCTCGACGTACAAGACATTAAGCCTTGCGCCGCCATCGATGAGGGTCCTGGTGACTTGCACGTTGCTGATGACTGGGGAACAAAGCATCGGGAGGACGCCAGCAGTAGCTGCGCACTTGAGTTGACCTGCCGAGCTGAAGGTGATAGCGCACTTGGACCACCTGAGTGGGCACGTGGCCTCGAGCTTGGGAAGGACTACATTCACCTCGCGAGCAAACTACTTGAAGATGCGCTGAGAGGCTGGGGCCTGAGCTCCGCCCAAGATGCAAGCGATAGTGCGTGGTTCCTAGAAGCCCCCAGCCCCCTCGTCATGGTGATGGTCGTCATTCCTTCTTGGCAGTGGCGGCACAGGAGGAAGGCCTGCGTTACCCTGCGGGTGGTCCTCACGAGGCTGATCCCTCCAGGTGCCCTCGTGAGGCTGGTCCTTCTAGCGATCCTCGCGACGTCGGTGACGCCACTCCTGGCGAGGGCCACGGTCATCCCATCGTCCTCCGCCAGGTCCTCCTCCCCGGCCGTAGCCCCGGTCATTGCGCTCGGGGCGTCGACCGAAGCGTCCTTCTCGAACGGCCCTGAGCTCTTGGCATTCATTGGTGTTGTGGGTGTGGAGGTTGTGGTAGGTGCAGAACGGTCGACTGCCCTTGCACGACTCCAGCTGGTCCCTGCCGCGCTTCTTGTCTGGCTCTACTGCGAGCACGGCTGCTCCTTTGCGCTTCACGTCCTTGGCCTTGGCCTTCTTTTCTTCTAGGTCAGCAGCTGGATGCTCGAGGAGGGAGAGGCGTCCTTCCTCAGCTCTTGCGCACTTGGTCGCCAGGTTGAACAGCTCCAGAGACGTGCACAACTCCTCGTGGATGGCAAGCTCCTCCTTCATCTTGATGTCGCGGACGCCATCAAAGAACACTGAGATGATGGCCTTGTCCGTCACCTTGGGAAGAGGCGGGCGCTGTTGAAGCGCTGGATATATTTCTGCGGGGTCTCTCCAGGCTGCTGCTTGATGCGGTGCAGGTCACCCGCGGCTGAAGGGCGGTCGTGAGTGCCCTGGAAGTTGGCAATGAAACGGTTGCGCATCTCGTCCCAAGAGGAGATCAAGCTGGGAGGCAGGTTCAGGAGCCAGGTATGGGCACCATCCTTGAGCGCCATGGGAAACCAGTTCGTCATGACCTTCTCGTCTCCGTTGGCCACCTCGATGCCCAGCTCATAGAGCTGCAAGAACTCTACGGGGTCGGTTGTACCGTCGTAGCGAGGAGGCAGTTCCGGCTTGAACCTGCCCGGTCAGGAGACGCTACGGAGCTCGGTGGTGAAGGCGTGGCAACTTGTTGTGGTCATAGGAGCCCTTTGCTGATGCAGGGCTTGCTCCTGCTGGTACACGTGCTCTGCCGCTAGGGGTAACACGGGGTCTTGGCGCACCGACGCAGGGACGCGGTCTTGTCATGCTGGTGCAGTAAGCACGGGAGCACCTTCTCGAGGTCGAGGGATATCTTGGCAGCTTCTTTCTTGTCGCGCGGGCGCTGGATGCGGTGGGTCATGTCCAGGGGTCACGCGCCTTGGAGCCAGGGCGCCGTCTTGGGGCGGAGGTGGCGGAGGTGCTCCCTGAGCTGCATCGCCCATGCCTGACGAAGGGCGAGGCAGCGAGAGGGACAGCACGGGAGAGCCCCCTGCGGCGCTGACGAGCTCGGTGTTGCGAGCGAGCCATTCTTCATAGAGGTCGTCGACGGGGCGGTAGTGCAGGAGCTCACGTGCCAGGAGCAACATAGCCTGCGCGTCCATGGGGGCGCGACGAGCATGAGACGACGAACCAGCTAGGGTCAGCGACGGAGTGGCGGTGCAGCCTTCCCACTGCACTGAGGGGTGCAGCAAAGATGCTTGCTACTCATTCCCTGCCGGGCCGGTGGCGGCGTTGGCGGCAGGCGACGGAGAACGACGAGGAGGCCCGCCGACAGGAGCAGTCTGGGTGACGCGAGAGGCAAGAGCAGCCCGGCGCTCGGTGCGGGCTCGGCGAGCCTCAGCCATGGATGCGACAAAGCAATGGGACGCAGATCGGCGGAAGGATGATTCCGGCGCACCCCTACCTGGCGCACCAAATGTCGGATATCGGGTTCCGGCAAAACCCTTCAGGTTCGAACTCTGGGATGTGCACGAAGATCTCCTCCTACCGTATCTTGCTCTCAGCCTCGCCGCGATCCCTAAGCTAGATCGATGAACAACACAAGAGACACGAGATTTATACTAGTTCGGGCCACCATTGTGGTGTAATACCCTAATCCAGTGTGTGGTGTGGTGGATTGCCTCTTGGGCTGATGATGAACAGTACAGAGGAAGAACGGTCTCGCGAGGAGAGGTGTTCTTATGCTTGGTGGTGTGCGGATGAACTTAACATCTCCTTCTACTGTGGTGACTAGCCCTATATATAGAGGCCCTGGTCCTCTTCCCAAATATTGAGCGGGAAGGGATCCAACAACGGCCATTTCGAAAGGGGACAGCTAGTACAAGCTATCCTGACTAAAGGTGGTCTTCGTCTGCCAAAGGTGTTGGTGATGACACCGTCCTGGGCTCCATGGTGACCTCCGTCCTGGCGCTCTGCTAGTTTTGGTCTCATTGCACCGATATGGAAACCTTTGCCTGATGCCTCGGTACTCCGTGCCTGCGCTTGCCCCCTTTGCACCAAAGAGGAAACTAGGACACTGCACGGCCTGGGGCCCGCCTGGCCTTGGTCGTCATGGCTTGCGTCATGGGAACCTCGCGAGGTACCCCTTGCCTTGATCTCTCCGCCTCCTCACAAGCCTGCCTGGTGAGGCCACCCCTGTGGAGGCCTTGTGTCGTCCGCCCCGCGAGGCTTGGCCCCTCGCGAGGGTCGCAACAGGACGCAGGCAGGCAAGTCTGGGGACCCCAGTTCCTAGAACACCGACAGCGATGGTCTTTTCCTAGAACGCGCGTAGTACTTTGATAACTAATAGATTTTTGCAATAAGTATGTGAGTTCTTTATGACTAATGTTGAGTCCATGGATTATACGCACTCTCACCCTTCCACCATTTCTAGCCTCTCTAGTGGCGCACAACTTTCACCGCTACCATACACCCACCATATACCTTCCTCAAAACAGCCACCATACCTATCTATTATGGCATTTCCATAGCCATTCCGAGATATATTGCCATGCAACTTTCCGCCGTTTTTTTATTATGACATGTTTCATCATTGTCATATTGCTTAGTATGATCATGTAGTTGACATTGTATTTGTGGCAAAGCCACCGTTCATAATTCATTCATACATGTCACTCTTGATTCATTGCACATCCCGGTACACCTCCGGAGGCATTCATATAGAGTCCTATCTTGTTATAAGTATCAAGTTGTAATTCTTGAGTTGTAAGTAAATAAAAGTGTCATGATCTTCATTATTAGAGCATTGTCCCATGTGAGGAAAGGATGATCGAGACTATGATTCCCCCACAAGTCAGGATGAGACTCCGAACGAAAAAAAAGAGGCCAAAAAAATGAGAGAAGGCCCAACAAAAAATAGAAAAAAATAAAAACGAGAGAAAAGAGAGAAGGGACAATGCTACTATCCTTTTACCACAGTTATGCTTCAAAGTAGCACCATGATCTTCATGATAGAGAGTCTCCTATGTTGTCACTTCCATATACTAGTGGGAGTTTCTCATTATAGAACTTGGCTTGTATATTCCAATGATGGGCTTCCTCAAATTGCCCTAGGTCTTCATGAGCAAGCGATTTGGATGCACACCCACTTAGTTTCTGTTTGAACTTTCATAAACTTATAGCTCTAGTGCATCCATTGAATGGCAATCCCTACTCACTCACATTGATATCTATTGATGGCATCTCCATAGCCCGTTGATACACCTAGTTGATGTGAGACTATCTCCTTCTTTTTGTCTTCTCCACAACCACCTACTATTCCACCTATAGTGTTATGTCCATGTCTCACACTCATGTATTGCATGAAAGTTGAAAAAGTTTGAGAACATCAAAAGTATGAAACAATTGCTTGGCTTGTCATCGGGGTTGTGCATGATTTGAATATTTTGTGTGATGAAGATGGAGCATAGCCAGACTATATGATTTTGTAGGGATAAGCTTTCTTTAGCCATGTTATTTTGATAAGACATAATTGCCTTGTTAGTATGCTTGAAGTATTGTTGTTTTTATGTCAATATTAAACTTTTGTTTCGAATCTTATGGATCTGAACATTCATGCCACAATAAAGAAAAATTACATGGATAAGTATGTTAGGTAGCAGTCCACATCCAAAATTCTGTTTTTATTATTTACCTACTCGAGGACGAGCGGGAATTAAGCTTGGGGATGCTTGATACGTCTCCAACGTATCTATAACTTTTTATTGTTCCATGCTATTATATTATCTGTTTTGGATGTTTTATATGCATTAATATGCTATTTTATATATTTTTGGGACTAACCTATTAACCTAGGGCCCAGTGCCAGTTCCTGTTTTTTCCTTGTTTTTGAGTTTCACAGAAAAGGAATACCAAACGGAATGAAACCTTTGCGAAGATTTTTCTTGGACCACAAGACTACCAGGAGACTTGGAGATGAAGTCGGAGGAGCCACGAGGCGGCCACAAGGACGGAAGGCGCGCCCCCCACCCTTGTGGGGCCCTCGTGATCTTCCTAACCTAATTCTTTCGCCTATATATTCCCAAATATCCCCAAACCACCAGAGGCATCGACGAAACCACTTTTCCACCATTGCAACCTTTTGTACCCGTGAGATCCCATCTAGGGACCTTTTCCGGTACCCTGCCAAAGGGGGATTCGATCGCGAAGGGCTTCTACACAACTCTATTGCCCTTCCGATGAAGCATGATTAGTTTACCACAGACCTATGGGTCCATAGCTAGTAGCTAGATGTCTTCTTCTCTCTCTTAGATTCTCAATACCATGTTCTCCTCGATGTTCTTGGAGATCTATCCGATGTAATACTCTTTTGCGGTGTGTTTGCCGAGATCCGATGAATTGTGGATTTATTATCAGCTTATCTATGAATATTATTTGAATCTTCTCGGAATTCTTTTATGCATGATTTGATATCTTTGTAATTCTCTTCGAACTATCAGTTTGGTTTGGCCAACTAGATTGGTTTTTCTTGCAATAAGAGAAAGTGCTTAGCTTTGGGTTCAATCTTACGGTGTCCATTCCCAGTTACAGTAGGGGCAGCAAGGCACGTATTGTATTGTTGCCATCGAGGATTAAAAGATGGGGTCATATTGCTTGAGTTAATTCTTCTACATCATGTCATCTTACTTAATGCGTTACTTTGTTCTTCATGAACTTAATACTCTAGATGCAGGCAGTAGTCAGTCGATGTGTGGAGTAATAGTAGTAGATGCAAAATCGTATCGGTCTACTTGACATGGACGTGATGCCTATATTCATGATCATTGCCTTAGATATTGTCGTAACTTTATGCTTTTCTATCAATTGCTCGGCAGTAATTAGTTCACCCATTGTATTATTTGCTATCTTGAGAGAAGCCTCTAGTGAAACCTATGGCCCCCGAGTCTATTTTCCATCATATAAGTTTCCGATCTACTATTGCAATCTTTTACTTTCCGATCTATAAACCAAAAATACCAAAAATATTTACTTTATCGTTTATCTATCTCTATCAGATCTCACTTTTGCAAGTAACCGTGAAGGGATTGACAACCCCTTTATCGCGTTGGGTGCAAGTTGTTTGATTCTTTGTGCAGGTATTCGGTGATTTGTGCATTGTCTCCTACTGGATTGATACCTTGGTTATCAAACTGAGGGAAATACTCATCTCTACTTTGGTGCACCATCCTATCCTCTTCAAGGGAAAAACCAACGCAAGCTCAAGAAGTAGCAATGTGCGGGCCTAGCTAGTACTACTTAATTACGTACCCTGGGTCTGGCCCATTTCAGCTCTTATTTCCATGGGACTCTAACGTGTTTGATGAACTTTTGCCCAACCCTGCTCGCGGGCAAAGAAAATGAATAGAGGAGTTATTAATTAGTTGATATTAGGAAATGAACTAAATAGGCCGACATAGTGCGATAATGATTGAAATTACCTCAATCATCCCCCTCATGTTTGTGTACTCTTTAGTTCTTTAAGTAGTGAGTTCAATACTTGAAGTTTTCCCTCGTCAACTTCAATGATTAGCAGGATCCAGTGGAAACCGCATGCGCACACGTTTGTATAATTAAGCGGGCATGTGCATAACTCATCAACTACACTTATTAACATCTAGTAAGAAAAACAGAATTTGTAGTACAAGACAGTAACACTCACCCGAAGTTGTAAGGAAGTAGTATTTCTGGTTTGGTATTTAGTTGCTTAAAAAACTCTAGCAAGCTTCTCTTTGTGTCTTTTTTGTGACGTGGCCATGTCTTCTCATTAACGGTATTTGGGTCAATGAACTCAATGCCATAGCGTCCATCTCTTTTCATTTCATACATCTTCATTTTTCATAATACCACAGAAAAGAATATAGTGAGGATAATTACAGGTAATGAATGAGCACAACTAGAGACTTAAATTACAGAAAGAAATCACTCACAGACAATAGCAACTGACGAGAGATTTGTCGAGTGCGTCTTGATTGAATAACTGAAACATTTCTTGAAACTCAACCCACAAATCTTTTTCATGGAAGTAATGTTCTACCTGACTTTCACCATGAGGGACTCTCGCCCGTTCTTTACTTATCTCAGGTACCACTCATGCAATATGCGCATTCTCGTTAATAGAAGCGGGATCTCCTCAGGCATGACCAGAGTTTGGTCGGGGACATATTTCCATTTTAGTTCCTTCTCTATAAAACCGGGAGTTCCTTGATGCCTAGGAGTTATTCAACAGTGAAATAGGCATCTTTAGCCTGCCTTCTATGATCGTCTGTTATTACTAGCTGATCGGTAATACTCACATGTGGTTGCACAATGAGCGGGGGGGTCGATTGCATTGCCTGTTCTCCCAACTGGGGAACAGTTTTCCACTTTTTTACCAACTTCTTGGTTCGAGCTCGAGCTCGACTCCTTCTATTTTGTTCATGATATAACTTATTAATAGAGCGCTCATAGTCTGAGGCTGGTCTCTTCACAGCTGGTTGAGCATTATCAATAAAGTGTTGTATCATTTCCTCGGGTATTTTCTCCTTTGGTGGTGGTGGGGGGTTCTTCGCAAAAAAAGGTCTTTACTTGGGCATCCACTTCAGCGTTGATTTCCTTGATGGTCATCTCGTAATCCAACTTCTTTTTGGCAGGAGGAGAGTCCTTCTTGCTTGGTGTTCACTTGCACTTTGGAGAAGGGTGACGCGCCCGAGATTGATATGGCGGACTCGCGCTGATGGGCTCCGTCTCGGGATTGGGCGGTGGAGTCGGCTGGCACGGTGGCGGACTTGGAGGAAGAGTCGGCTGACGTGGTGGCAGATTTGGAGGAGCAGGAGTCGGCTCACGGGGTGGCAGACTTGGGGAAGGAGTCGGCTGACGCGGTGGCAGACTTGAAGGAGGAGGAGTCGGTGGCCTTGGAAAGACGATGCATCCTTTCTCCATAGAATGATACGGTGTATGGCGTCTCCCAGTGTGCGCTCATTGATACGTCCATTTTGCATCATGCTTTTATATTGATATTTATTGCATTATGGGGTGTTATTACACGTTATGTCACAATACTTATGGCTATTCTCTCTTATTTTACAAGGTTTATCATGAAGAGGGAGAATGCCGGCAGCTGGAATTCTGGCTGGAAAAGGAGCAAATATTGGAAACCTATTCTGCATAGCTCCAAAAGTCCTGAAACTCCAAGAAAGTCATTTTTGGAATTAATAAGAATTATTGAGCAAAGAAAGTACCAGAGGGGGCCCACACCCTGGCCAAGAGGGTGGGGGCGCCCCCTCCCCCCTACTGGGCACGCCCCCTATCTCGTGGGCCCCCTGGTGGCCCTCCGGTGCCCATCTTCTGCTATATGAAGGCTTTTACCCTGAAAAAAATCATAAGCAAGCTTATGGTACGAAACTCCGTCGCCACGAGGCGGAACCAATCTAGGGCTCCGGCGGAGCTGTTCTGCCGGGGAAACTTCCCTTCGGGAGGGGGAAATCATCACCATCGTCATCACCAATGATCCTCTCATCGGGAGGGGGTCAATCTCCATCAACATCTTCACCAGCACCATCTCCTCTCAAACCCTAGTTCATCTCTTGTATCCAATCTTGTATCCAAAACCACAAATTGGTACCTGTGGGTTGCTAGTAGTGTTGATTACTCCTTGTAGTTGATGCTAATTGGTTTACTTGGTGGAAGATCATATGTTCAGATCCTTAATGCATATTAATACTCCTCTGATCATGAACATGAATATGCTTTGTGAGTAGTTACATTTGTTCCTGAGGACATGGGTGAAGTCTTGCTATTAGTAGTCATGTGAATTTGGTATTCGTTCGATATTTTGATGAGATGTATGTTGTCTCTCCTCTAGTGGTGTTATGTGAACGTCGACTACATGACACTTCACCATTATCTGGGCCTAGAGGAAGGCATTGGGAAGTATATGATGGTTTGCTAGAGTGAGAGAAGCTTAAACCCTAGTTTATGCGTTGCTTCGTAAGGGGCTGATTTGGATCCACTAGTTTCATGCTATGGTTAGGTTTACCTTAATACTTCTTTTGTAGTTGCGGATGCTTGCAATAGGGGTTAATCATAAGTGGGATGCTTGTCCAAGAAAGGGCAGTACCCAAGCACCGGTCCACCCACATATCAAATTCTCAAAGTAACGAACGCGGATCATATGAGCATGATGAAAACTAGCTTGATGATAATTCCCATGTGTCCTCGGGAGCGCTTTTCTCATTATAAGAAATTGTCTAGGCTTGTCCTTTGCTACAAAAAGGATTGGGCCACCTTCACTACAAAAAAAAGACACATCCGTGACATTTTGGGCCGAACGAAAAAAAATTCTGTCATACATATGACACTTCTATGACGATAATTGTGACAAAACCCGGTATCATCATAGATGTGGTGGGATCCTACTTCTATGACAAAAAGTCATGACAGAAAATGGGCTTTTCGTCCTGGGCGGGCCGGACACGCAGCTGCTTGACATTCTTTGGGTCATCCATGATGGAAAAAACTATGGTAGAAGCGAGGGGCAGGAAAATTTCAGGGAGTTACCGGTTATGGTGGGAGGTCGTGGGCCGAGCGATGCGCGTTTCTCTCATACACGTACGCGCGTGTGTGCGAGGCGTTGGCTCTAACTGAACCCGAGCGAGGCGTTGGGCTCTAACTGAACCCGAGCGATTGCACTATAGGCTACGTGTTACTGAACCCGAGCGATCGATCGATGGCTATTAACTGAACCCGATGGAGCGATTCCTTCTCTACTGCTGCTAACTGAAGCCGATCGATTGGATGAACAGTGAGCGTTGCGGGGGGGTCTGGATGAACAGTGAGCGGTCGCATTGCCTCTGGATGAACAGGACTCCGTGGTGTGGAGGGCTGGATGAACAGTAGACGATGGAGGGGTGGCCGTGGAGGGGTGGTTGAACAGGACCCCGTGGTGTGGAGGGCTGGATGAACAGTAGACAGTGGAGGGTTGGATGAACAGTAGATGGTGGAGGCTGGATGAACAGGAGCCCGTGGAGGCTGGAGGAGGTCGACGGTAGCCCGTGAAGGCTGGAGGAGGTCGACGGTGGAGATGAACAGTATCTCGTGGAGTCCCGTTTTGCGGTACGCCACACCCCTCCCGATGAACAGGACCCCCGTTTCGACCGTAGGAGGTCCGTTTCATCCGTTTTGCGGTACGCCACACCCCTCCGATCAACAGGACCCCCGTTTCGACCATAGGAGGTCCGTTTCCTCCGTTTTGCGGTACGCCACACCCCTCCCGATCAACAGGACCCCCCGTTTCGAACGTAGGAGGTCCGTTTCCTCCGTTGTGCGATACGCCAGGCCTCGTTTCCATCACCTGTTCCATCCAAGCCCTCCCGATGAACACGACCATGCATTCCGTTCTGACCCAGCCGGTTGGCTCCCCATGAACATGACGACGATGGTGTTTCTCCGTTCCGACCCAGCCATGTACGTATGCGCGAGTAGGCATTCGAGACCCTACCTGTATGTACGTGTGTGGCCGTATTTTCTTTCTTGCACCCTCGCCGTTGTACGTATGTGTACATGCTACGTGCGCGCCTCTACTACGACACGTGCATGCTTCTACAACGACCAGTATGTACGTACATGTTCGCGACCAGAATGACAATCCTACGTACGCTTCGACCAGGTGGGTCCCGACTGTCAGGCACTTCCTTGCCTGCGAAGATGTAGCTAGTGGGTCCCAGCAGTCAGGGGGCCGAACCGTTTTTTTTTGCCCGGACGCACTTCCTTGCGTGCGAAGATGTAGCTGGTGGGTCCCAGCAGTCAGGGGCAAATGTTTTTTTCGCGAAATACGGTGGCCCGTCCGGTGGGTCCCCGCTGTCAGGTGGAGGAATAATTATTTTGCGCATAATAAGGAGGCACTTCCTTGCTGTGGCCGTGGACCCAGCTGTCAGCCTCTCCACGTACAGTCCACGTCTGATGGAAGCCATTCCTTGACCACGTTGATCATGCCACGCCGAGAGCACCAGGGTGGTGGACGACGGCGAGACCTAGGAAGGGGACGACGCAAAGCCAGGGAAGACGCGGCAGTGGATGCCCATGCGTAGAGGAGTCCGAGGGTTCACTGGTTCGCTGCGGTGTGAGGCTGCCGTCGCCGCAGAATAACAGGGGGTGTGGGTGAGTAGAGGGATGGCCTGGCCAGCGGTGGGGGTAGTAGGGGGCGGTGAGGCCTCCGCTACATCGCAGCCGGCCACGGGAGGCAGGAGCACGAGGCATGACCCGCGCTGGTTTGGGCGGCTGGAGCAAGAACACCAGAGGTTGAAGAAGCACTACGGCCGTTGGATGGACATCGTACGGTCACTGGAGCTAGAATCGTGCATATTGACTAAGTTGACAAAGCCCTCCGCCCCCGTCAACTTAGTAGGCCCACAAGTCAGCCTGCCACTATACTGGGTCCTAGATAACAAGGGAGTATTCATTTTTTTGTGCGTAATAAGGAGGCACTTCCTTGCGTGCGAAGATATAACTGGTGGGTCCGAGCTTTCAGCGGCGGTAACGTTTTTTTTCACGAAATACAGAGGCCCTTTCGGTGGGTCGCTGATGTCAGGTGGAGGAATCATTATTTTGTGCGTAATAAGGAGGCATTTCCTTGCGTGCGGCCATGGACCCAGCTGTCGGCCTCTCCATGTACAGTCCACTTCAGATGCATGTCGGCCGTTGACCATGTTGACCAGGCCGCACCGAGAGCACCAGGGCGGTGGACGATGGCGAGGCCTAGGAAGGGAACGACACGGAGGCAGGGAAGACTCGGTAGTTGTTTCCCACGTGGAGGGGAGTACGACTGTACGAGGGTTTACTGGTTCGTCTGCCGTCGCCGGAGAATAACAGCAGGTGTGGGTGAGTAGAGGGATGGCTAGGCCAGCGATGGGAGTATGATGGGGCGGTGAGGCCTGTGCGGCAGCACAGCCGGCCGCGGGGAGGAGGGACCAGGCAGTCCCGCCGGTGCTTGTTTGAGCAGCTGGAGCAGGAAGAGCAGAGATTGAAGAAGCACGACGGCCGTTGGATGGACATCCAACAGTCACTGCTTGTGTGTCAACCTTTTATTTTAGGAAAGCCTCAAATCAGTGGAAAACAGCATACAGCCCATTTGCCATTATTTCTAATAATTTACAGCCCATTTGCTAATTCTTAAGGTTTTTTTGGAGCCCATATTCTTTTTGTTAGCATTACAGCCCATATTGTGGCCACGGTTAAAAAATTGTACGAAATTTTGCATATTTTGGTGCGGTCTGAACTGTTTTTAATCCCGAAATTTCGACTCACATTCAAACTGATTTAAAAATAAATGTATATCAATATAAAATCCAACAAATTCTCCACGCATAAAAATTAATGTAATTTAAAATCTCAAAATGAAAAAAAGATATTTGAAACTAATTGCAGGTTTGATGTGTTTTAAAAATGTACAGCCCATTTCTCATTAGTGATAGGCCATTTTCTCGGCCAGCCGAATGAAGCTCTCCTCGTCTTGAAAGATTTGCAGCCCAACAGGCCTGACAAAGCGACTTACTTGGCAAATCACAAAAAAACTGGGCTGTGGCCTTGGACCCAGCTGTCAGCCTCTCCACGTACAGTACTCTTCCAATGGAAGTCGGTCATTGACCACATTGACCATGCCGCGCCGAGAGCACCAAGGCAGTGGACGACGGCGAGGCTTAGGAAGGGGACGATGTGGAGTCGGGGAAGACGCGGCAGTGGATGCCCATGCGGAGAGGAGTACGAGGGTTCACTGGTTCGGCTGCAGCGTGAGGCTGCTATCGCCGCAGAATAACAGGGGGTGTGGGTGAGTAGAGGGATACCCTGGGCCAGCGGTGGGAGTAGTAGGGGCGGTGAGGCCTCCACGGCATCATAGCCGGCCACGAGAGGTAGGAGCACGCGGCACGACCGGCGCTGCTTTGGGCGGCTGGAGCAAGAAGACCAGAGGTTGAAGAAGCACTATGGCCGTTGGATGGACATCGTACGGTCACTGGAGCTAGAATCGTTCATATTGACTAAGTTGACAAAGCCCTCCGTCCTCGTCAACTTAGTAGGCCCACAAGTCAGCCACCCACTATGATGGGTCCCAGCTAGCAGGGGTATTCATTTTTTGGTGCGTAATAAGGAGGCACTTCCTTGCGTGCGAAGATATAGCTGGTGGGTCCGACCTATTAGCAGGGGGAACGTTTTTTTCACGAAATACAGAAGCCCTTCCCACGTACAGTGCACATAGAGTGCGTAATAAGGAGGAACTTTCCTTGTGTGCGACCATGGACCTCGTGGGTCCCAGCCGTCGGGCTCTCCACGTACAGTCCTCTTTCGATGACTCTCGTATGTTGACCACGCCGCGCTGAGCGCACCGAGGCGGTGGACGACGGCAAGGCCCCAGACTGGAACAACCCGGAGATGGGGAAGACGCGGCAGTGGAGTCGCAGATGGAGAGGAGTGGGAAACTTGACTGGTTCGGGTGCGGGGTGGGCCTACACTCGGTAGAGAATAACAGGAGGTGCGGAGTGGAGGGATAGCATGGCCGTCGACGGGGTAGCGTTTCGCTGAGGAGCGCAAAACAACGCCATTGGATGCCGAAGGCTAGAGCAGGTGGTTCCGGCAGTGCTGGGGGAAGAAGACGAGAAATTGAAGAAGAATGCCGGCCGTTGGATGTAAATCCAACGCCTTCTTAGGCTTTGACATACTGGCCCACATGTCAGCCAGTCCATTTGTTTTTTTAGCCCATTTGGTGGGCTGGGTGAAACAATGATGTAGCATCTATGCAGCCCGTTTAAATCCCATTTGCATTTTTCTCGAAATCCACGGAGTTGCTGGGCTGGGTGAAAATATCATGTTGGGCTAGACGGAGAAATGTTATAAAAACATAAACACATGATTGCACGTCAGTAAAATCTTTGCAAGCTTATGTACGCAATCACTAGGAGTTAACTTGGCAAGTTATATATAAACAATTATTATTATTATTTTGTAAGAACTTTCAACTTACGAAATAAAATATCATTTTAATTTGATGAGTTAATAGTATGTGGGGTGTTATTATTTTTTAGGCTAGACGTGGGCAGTTGAGTTGGTTCTAGGGGAATGTACTAGGAGAAAACTCAATTTACATCGAAAAATAAAGTGGGAGAAAATTCAGAGACCTGCTGGGTCCACCTGAGGAGAGGAATATGTTGGGAGGAAGGAGATTCAAAGCACGGCAGCCGAGTGAACTAGTTTTTTTCATGGACAAGTGAACTAGTTTACATACATAAGCAAATAGCCACTAAAAAAAGCAATCAGGTTAATGGGTTCTTAAAAGAAATATTTCGGACAAAACAGATAATTACGACACATAGGCTAATGCATGAAACACTCAGATGATAAAGGTGCTTATAAACAGATAAAGTACAACATCTAGACCTTCCTGGCACGCTTGATCATGATGTTGCGGTTGTCCGTGTACTCGTCGGTTACGGGAAGCAGACATGCCCTCATGTCCAAGATCTGCTTGTTCATGTCGTAGCATGCGTATGCGTCCTTGGTCGCGTAGGTTATGTAGGCTAGATTCAGAGGTACCTCCCACGTGTTCAGGTTGTCTTCTTTCATGTTGGCATATCAGGGGTCGATGATGGACTCAGCGAGGTCAACCACGGAGTCCTTCTCCTGCCCATTGCTGATGATCTTGTATTGCTTCTGGATGTCGACAAGCTTGTTGCACCAGATGGCCGAATCGTCGCGTTCTTCCTTCTCTCCATCGTAGCGAAGGTGCAGTCGGCGCTGCTGATGAAACGGGCGAATGCTCCAGAACCTGGTGCAGCCATAGGACTGAGGCGAGGCAGAGCTTCACCGAGTCCGTATCGTTGGTGTACATCACATTCAACTTGGTGCAGCCATAGGACTGAACGGCGAACTAACTCCTTGCTGAAGTCCATATCCAGCAGGCTCACCCCTCGGATCGCCATTGGAGTCTCTTCGAGTGAACGAGTGTGTAGGCGGCGGCAGTAGTTCGTTTTTCAGCTCTTGGGGAACTGGATTCAACAGTAAGCTGAGTGTGTACAGGCGACAACAGTTACTACCCCTCCCTCGTCCGCTGCATGCCCGGCAGAAGATGCACCCTCGGCGCATTCAAACGCCTCCATTAAGAAACCTACTTCGGCCACACGTCGGTTCACGAGCGGGTCTGTATTGGTACTATAATAACAGGAGTTAGTGGTCACTTTACTTAAATTTAATTAGCTTTAATAGAAATTTATACTTAAAACAAGCAATGCATTGGCTCGTTCTATCAGTGCCACGGGATCAACATGCACAACAATTAGAATTATTATTCTCAGGACGCACACGATCAGCACATTTGTCGCACTTCCACAAAGATAATACTACCAAGTTTGAACTGTTTGTTATGGTTGCTGTCCTCTGCATCATCATGCCGTGTTTCCAGCTTGCAAGATTCAGAACCAACAAATAAGATCCAAATAATAAATACAACAAAATGCCTACACATCTCATTGATTCCCAGCTTGCAAGATTCAGAACCAACAAATAAGATCCAAATAATAAGTACAACAAAGATGCCTACACATCTCATTGATTCCCAGCTTGCAAGATTCAGAACCAACAAATAAGATTCAAATGATAAGTACAACAAAGATGCCTACACATCTCATTAATTCCCAGCTTGCAAGATTCAGAACCAACCCATTAGAGCCTTTTGATAAAGTGAATATCGGGATTAAATCCATCTTGGCTAGCCATGTCATACAATCGAAGAACTTGGCGAATGCTCTTGACCGTCACAACATCTGTAATTGAGTATTCCCGTTTGCACAGCATGTTTGCACAGCACAAACAAGGAGACAGGAGAGCATGATTTCACTTTAATAGCGGCCTCCTTGAACTCAACCTCCAGCTCCACTAGGATGAGGTCTGCCTGCAGTTCCATGATTCAATTTATGCGCCTTTTTCTGCGGTTCACCTGAAATGAAGCAAAGATTGCATCATTCAGCTAGCAAGAAGTACTTGCTTTTGTGAGCTGGCAGGTTCTTCTTTAGTAGTTGCACTAAAATTGAGGAACATTAAGGTTGACTGTCCGGCTCATGTAAGGTGCAACTATAATTTTCTTATCCTTTTGTGCAGTTCCACTAAAATAAAGTGCCATTGTGGTGACAGTGATGGCTCCATCTTGCAAAGGCTAATAAAATGTTGCACGAGATTACCAGCAGAACTTGACGGAGATTTTGGAAACTCCAATCACCATTTTGTGTAGTTCCACCAAAATTGAGAGATGTTGCCCACGTGACATTTTAGTTGAACTGCACAAGACACTCATTCCAAAAAAGAGTGTTTTGTGCAGTTCACCAAAAGGTCACAATAGCAACAAGGTGAAATGGATATCCCTATCTACACAAAATGATAGAAAGTAAACAGTTGTTGGTCAATAAGAATATACGAAACATATACAAAATGAAAATAAGCATCTTAATTATGTTCGTGGCAATCACGCAAGGACAGTAGAAATTTTAAAACGTCAACAATGCTTCATGTTACCAGAAGCATTACGATCAACAATGAGATTCCTCAGATATGGGATTACTTTAATGGTGGCATTGCTTGTTTACCAGACACAGTAAATCAACAACAGCTAAAGAGTTGGTTTAAGGGCATGGGACCGTGGGGACACCAAGACACTCAGCAGCGTAAAGGAGCAACTTACTTATCATGCTGGGGAAAACAGCAGGAGTGCCATTTGTAACACAGTTTAATTGCATCTTATCACTGGAGGCATTAGATTAACAATAACACTGGCTAGACATGTCCCTAAGGTAACAATGTGATTGCTTCATTTTACATGCGACCTTACATTAACAACAGCAAAAGGTTAGTATAAGGACATGCGATAGTGGACGCATCAGCACAATGTACCTACAAGGGGGCATAAAGTGGTGATGCCGAGCTTGTTCACGCTATGTGAGGGCAGCAAACCTAATCCTGGAGACCTTTTACTATGTGAGGGCAGCAAACCTAATCCTGGATACCTTTTACTATGTGAGGGCAGCAAATCTAATCCTGAGACCTTTTACTATATGAGGGCAGCAAATCTAATCCTGAGACCTTTTACTATGTGAGGGCAGCAAATCTAATCCTGGGACCTTTTACTATGTGAGGGCAGCAAATCTAATCCTGAGACCTTTTACTATGTGAGGGCAGCAAATCTAATCCTGGAGACCATTTACTATGTGATGGCAGCAAATCTAATCCTAGACATACTCTGTTGACTTGTCCACCAGCCGCCACCTTCTATCCTTTTTTCAACCAATAATAGATATGTTCCTTATCCAGTTTGTACTGCGTTTTCCCATTATTTCCCTTTTCAACCAAGAGATCGGTTGGGTATCCGGTCTCTACTACTTTCACCATATTATTTCCTCTTTGAATCAAGTCCTAGATTCATGCTACAACTTTCCCCCCTTTCTTCGTTGTTTGAACAAAGCCCTAGATTCGAATGCATGAAGTAGCTTTACCTCTAATAATACTAAAAATTTAGGTGGCTTTGGAAGAGCTGATGGGAGTAGAAAAAGATGCACATGCAGACACGTGGGGAGCTGGGGCAGTAGAGTAAGGCCGCTTTCGAAGAACTTATACCTGAGGGACGCCGGGATGTCGGCGGCGGCAGGTCGGATCTACGGACAATACGGCAGGGAGGAAGAAGGGTCGGAGGACCTCCAGAGCCGGGCTGTGTCGGAGAGAACGGCACGGGCAGAGGATCGGGCCCCTTCGGCAGCTGTGGGTTTCCTCCCTCGGTGGCGATGACCGCGTGAACGATGCACCTTTTAGTCCTCTACACACACCGGCCGAAGGGATCTGGCCGGATCTGTGACCAGCGGTGAGCAGAGAGAAAATGTCTCTACTGCTGTCTTGTTTATATCTGGAGAGGATGAGAGAATGAAGAGAGAAACCCTAGTAAAGCAAGCGCTCAGGCCCCTGCGTCCATATATAGTGGAGTGATTATCTTTTTTTTCTCCACAACAAGCGTTTCAATTTGTGTACGTGGCATTAAAGAAAAGAAACTCTCTATTTAAGGTGACTACTCTACGACTCCTACTTACTACTACAGTATTGTTCACTTGTGCTCCCCGCCCCTCCATTCATTGAACAATCCCACGGGTGAATAAACATACAGTAAGTACTGTATTTATATAGAACGAACAAGCTCGAACTATTTTCGCGTAGTAAAAAGTTGAGGGCGGGGCTTTTCCCGGGCAGTACGCGCGGCAGTTTTTGGGTAGGCGGTTTGACAGAGAGGCGAGGAGGGTGAGCGAGTGGGGCTGTGCGATTTGACGGTGCGTTACTGCTGGAAAGACTTGTGATATGACCACTCACTATAGTCATGAATTACTAGCGCTCCGACCGGGGTGATGCCCCCCTTCCGTTCCCCGCTCTAATCTGGTGCATGACACATCGACCCGGATGCTGGCTCTCCCACATGTCGAAGTAGTAAGAAGGAGCAAAGAATGATGCGGTATATACTAGTACTATACTACTCCCTCCGTTCCTAAATATAAGTCTTTGCAAAGATTTCACTATGGACCACATACGGAGAAAAATGAGTGAATCTACACATAAAATGCATCTACATACGTATGTGGTCCACAGTGAAATATCTACGAAGACTTATATTTAGGAACGGAGGGAGTACTACTCAGGTCGGAGGAGTGCGAACCACGGCAGCCCAGTGAACCAGCCGTGCGAACCACGGTAGCCCAGTGAACCAGTAGTAGAAAACAATGTGGTGATATGGCCATAAAAAACAATGTGCTACGGTCCACACTATAGCATGTACAGTAACACTCCTCTTTGTTTGGATCCCTGAGTTAGAGCTAGTTTGGGTTGAAATAGCCTCAAATTATTGAAACAAGAGGGGTTAGTTTGAGCTAGTTTGCTCTAACCCAGCTAAAAAAACTAGCCCGGTGGAGAGGTTCTAATTGGGTTAGTTATCCTCGGGCCCACTAAAAGAGAACTAAAAAATCTCACCTGCCCGTACCAGATCGCTCTAAAAAAATCTCACCTGCCCGCACCAGATCGCTCCTCCCCCCCTCTCGCACGACTCCTCTCTGTTCCCCATAGCGCCGCCCGCCCAAGCGTCGCTCGCCCTCTCTCTCCTCCAGCCGCCCTCTCCTTTCGGCCTCCGCCGCTCTACTCCGGCCGCCCTCTCCCTCCGACCTTCGAAGGTCGCCCCGCTCCCCCTTCACCAGTCGTTTTTCTCCCTCTGTCGTGCGTGGCAGCGGCGCATCTACCAGGGAGGTCGCGAGAGGGGTGAGTTTGTTCGTTCCTTCTCAGTCTCACGGCCATATCATTGATCTTGCTTTCTCTAGCACTGATTCTGATTTGGAAAAGTAGATCCTGATCAAACTTGCTATAGATTTGTGGTGCACGCACGGAATTGTTTGATGCTGCTTGAGGAGGTAATAAATCTTTCTAGAGGCCCAAAGATTCAGGTAACCTTTCTAGGTATTTCAATTTCAGGCTTGCATTATTTTTAGAGGCCCAAAGATTCAGTTCACCTTTCTAGGTATTTCAATTTCAGCCTTGCATTGTTTCTAGAGGCCCAAAGATTCAGTTTACCTTTCTAGGTATTTGAGTTTCAGGCTTGCATTATTTCTAGAGGCCCAAAGATTCAGTTCACCTTTCTATGTATTTCAGTTTCAGGCTTGCATTATTTCTAGAGGCCCAAAGATTCAGTTCACCTTTCTAGGTATTTCAGTTTCACGCTTGCATTATTTCTAGAGGCCCAAAGATTCAGTTCACCTTTCTACGTATTTAAGTTTCAGGCTTGCATTATTTCTAGAGGCCCAAAGATTCAGTTCACCTTTCTAGGTATTTCAGTTTCAGGCTTGCATTATTTCTAGAGGCCCAAAGATTCAGTTCAGCTTTCTAGGTATTTTAGTTATAGGCTTGCATTATTTCTAGAGGCCCAAAGATTAAGTTCCCAGTCAGCGGCAAGCGGCCCTGCTACCCATGCCGGTGTCGACCTCAACTCGCAAGGGCCGGCGTCGGAGGGGTTCCCGGGGCTTGGGCTCTATAGAGCCTTCCTCCAGAGTGATGATGGCGAGCTCCTCCCTCGGTGCGTGAGGGGATCCGGGCTCCCTCCCTATCGTGAACGACTTCCATGATGAGTTATCTCATTCTTTGTTTCATGAAGTGTTTTTTTATTTTGTGAAGCTTGATTGATGACGTGTATGTTTAAGTGGGATATCTCATTTGTATGGACAAAGTAAAATTTATCATGTTTTGCATGCTTGATTTGTATAGATGGTTCGTTTATGTCAATTGTGAGCGGGAGGAGGACACAGAAGAGCCGGCCACACCAAGAGGGTGCTTGGATCCAAGGGACTTATTTTAGTCTGACTAAAAATAGGGTCCAAAGTAGTCAAATGATTGAGATAGAGCATTTATTGTCAATCTAACCCTGCCATCCATACACCTCTTTGGTTTAGAGTTAGTTCAGGGTTAGAATCTAACTCTAACCTCTAACTGAGTTAGAGTTCTCCTCGTCTCGGTTCATCGCCATCATACTTTCCCCATTCCTGTGTTTTCAGTATCCTGCGAATCAAAGAGGCCCTTTTTTCGGGAAAAATCAAAGAGGCCCTTAGACCGGTTTAGGTCCGGTCATTTTTTATAAACGTGTTATGTCCAAAGTTTAATGAACGTGCTCCGCTTTCCACAAAAATAATCCGATTTCATGTAGTAATTCATTGATTTATTTATTCTTCTGCGGGGGGTTTGCATGTAATTCGTGAGGTCTGAAATGTAAAGTACCCCGGCATATGCTCCGAGTCGTGCATGCACTACGACCCAGATGCTCTATGTCCCACATGTCAGCGAATGGGAGCACGTGGAAATAGCCTAGTAGTACATATAGGAGGATAAATGCGTGAAAAAATATGTACTGTGAAGCGTAGCCGCGGTTCGAAAAGGAGACCTAAAGTGATAACAGCTATAGGTCGCACGCACCCAACTAGTGGTACTAGACATACGACTAATTTTTCCCTCAAAAAAAGAGGCACGAGTGCTCAGTACTCCTATTCTATAAACACGAGTCCCATCTGACAACAGCGTCCGTGCTACAGCTAGCTCTCCTCCCTCGTTTCTCCCTTCTAATTCTAAACTCGGCCGATGCCCGGTGGGTGGGGTGGGTTTGCTCAACTACGGCCCCACCTCACAGTGAAAACGTTACGACTGGAATAAAAAATGCCATATACTCCCTCTGTTCATAAATATAAGCCTTTTTAGATACTAGTTCAAATGGAATACAGCATACAGATGTATGAAGACATAGTTTAGAGTGTAGATTCACTCATTTTGCTCCATATGTAGTAGTCACTTGCTGGAATCTTTAGAAAGACTTATATTTGGGAACGGAGGGAGTACTATATTAATAAAACATTAAGGCCACGAGGCGATGCAGTGCTAGTTACAGGAGGCAAGAAGAAGAGATGCATCCATCGACGACGTCCACCTCCTCGACTCAGGGCGTCGGCCCACCAAATGACGCCTAAGTAGCAGCGGCTTTCGTGGCCAGGTCGACGTGGTTCTGAACAATGGCGTCCAAAGATTCCAGCCGCTGGAAGAAGGACAACGTACGCTTGCCTTGTAGTGGCCTATGTAGATGATTTCCTCGTAGACGTGGATGTGCAGGTCGACGGTTTCTTGCATGGCGAGGCGCTGCGTGGCGAGCGCGGCCTCGAGGTGCACATTCTTCGTCACGACCTCCGGCACCTGCAGGGCCACCGGGGCTTGAAAGAGTTCGTCACCATGTAGGCCGATCAGGGTGGCAGGTAATGAGGAGCCTGGGTGCGCGGGCTGGAGCAGTACGGCAAGGTCGTCCGCGCGCTTCTTGATGGCGGTGAACTTGCGGATGGAGTTGACCATCATGTCATCCATGCAAGAGGCGAAGCTAGCATCGGCAAGGGCTACGATGCCTGCGGTCGCCAGCACCGTCTGGAAACGCTGCATGGTGTGGGGCCGCACGCCGGCGCCTTGGATGATTTGGCACAGCCGACTGCCGCTCGCGTCCATCGCCTCCATAGGTGCTTGTGACTTCTGGTCACTTGGTCTTGGATTGGAGTGAGCAGTGTTACGCAGAGACTCGGGAGTAGATGGATTGGAGTGGTGGGGTGCCTTTATTATATGAGAGTCCAAACTCTGTTGCATTCACATCATGCTGGCTCTAGTCTGCTTCTCCAATTAATTCCCTCTACATGTAATTGAGGATGCATCATTGACCATTCAATGTCTTGGGAACCGCTACCCTCTTCCTCCTTGGCATTGAAGCACCTATGGACCCATCGACGATGAGGTGCCTATAGTGACTTCGTAAATTTCAAGATGATAGTGTCATGCGTGTGTGCGTTCATAGGGGTTAGTGTATGCGCGTGTATATGAGCGCTTGCGTCTGTACTGTGTAAAAAAACAATGTAAATGCGTGTCAAAAAGAGACTAGTCAGTATACTCAATATTGTGCACCTCGGAGAGGAAAATGATAGAACTAGTACGTATTTATTTACAGTGCAGATTCACTCATTTTGCTCCATATGTACTCTGTCTCGGTGTAGTCTAGTCACTTGTTGAAATCTATAGAAGGGCAAATACTCCTTTCTGGTTTACAGGGCTATACTAGCAAGTAGTTATACGTACTAGTACAATAGTGGGCTCACATAGCAATTTTGTCTCATGCAAGAGCCTGGCTATATGCGTGCTCCAATGTTCGCAACTGCAACGTTCAGTTTGTGCTTGGCTCTTCGCCTCTTTGAGAAAACGAACAATGATGTTACTACTAATGCTTCTATAGTGTTGAATCCACTGCTGCATGTCCGTCCACCGTGAGAGGGACGGATAGCTTGTTGTAGAAGCACTACTAAGCAAAATCTTGTCCTCGTTTGCGAGCAACAGCACGCATGGGAGAGGGAGAAGGCGTGTAGTAAAATCAAGCTTCTCCTCGTTCTATGAGTTGACGCGACACATCATAGCACTGGCCCTACATGCTTGCCTCTAAACTTGGTTGAAAGACCCGTGGTATACAATATATTTGCTGCAACCTCTAACATTTACCCACCACAAATTAAAATATATGTGGCCATATGCATCATTTTGATGCAGAGGCCGGGGAGTCCCCCCTTTTCGAAAAAAACAAATTAAAATATATATTCCTGTCTTGACCAGATGAGCGTGCAAACTACAATCACCAGGGTGACAGGTAGGGCCAGAAGACTATTTTAATTTTAAAAAGAACTTCAAGACGGCCACATAGCATGGAGCCGACCCCAACGATTGTAAGCTTACAGGCACGGTACACGCTATCTAGACTACTCTACACATGAAACTGCCACACGAGCGTCCGGGCTACGCTTGGCTCTTCGCCTCTTCAGGAAGTCGAACAATGATGGTGTACTACTGCACTGGAGGAGTACTATAGTACGCTTCTAGTCATCTGACACCGATTGAACTGTTGCATGTCCACCGCGTGCGGGGGGGGAGAGTGTGTAGCGAAAGCTTCTCCTAGTCTTGCCAGCCACCACGCTCATGGGCGAGGGAGGGACGCTCCTGTCTTTGTGTGTATGACAGGTGGGCCCGATAGGTGTGTGGCCAACCTGTCATACAGCCAAAGGCTGGTGCAGTTAAGTCCGCGAGGGAGAGGATAATCAAACTTCTCGTTGATGTACGGTTGATGCGACACATCAAAGCACTACACTCGATATGTTTCAATAATTTAGGGTTACCGATGCATTAATTACAACGCATGCATGCATGTCGTGACTCTCCTTTTCATACTTGCATGTGTTGATTTAATGCACCTTGAAGTAGTACTCCCTCTGATTCCTTTTACTTTGCGCATAACTTTTTCTTGTTTTTCTCAGATTAGTCTGTGCGTCCGTGTTGGTTTCCATCTGTGCCCCCGCTCGATTAGTTCTGCCCCCATTAATCGCGCCAGTTTCCAAAGCAGAAAATGGCTACAGGCAAACACGTGCAGCGCCGGATGCGGCTTGACCGCCTGGGGAAGCCAACTCAAGCGAAAAGGAAGGAGGACCATCCAACCATTGCATGCGCATTTACTATCGATATTTATGCAGCTTACTCATGTGCAGGGGCAAATTTGTCCAGAAAACTCAAACTACTGCCTTCCTTGGTATGCGAGAGGACAGTTATGCGCAAAGTATAAAATATGTGACGGTAAAGCTTTGTAATACCCTAGCCCAAGCGAGAGATGGTTGTGCATGAGGAGGGCGAGATCATGCAGACGGAACAAGAACCGACGAGGGAGCTCACTAAGGTCTCGATGGACCTCACCGTGCTCCACTGCCCCTTGTGCCTCCGCCCCTTGACGCCTCCAGTGTATGAGGTTTGAATACAGCTCGTCCATTCGGCTGATTGAGCAAGGTGCAGGTTTCTTGATGGATGTGATGTTCGATTGATTTCTGCAGTGCAAGGGAGGGCACCTGGCATGCGTGGACTGCTGCGTCGAGAGCCCCAGGAACCAGCAGCAATGCCAGAAGTGCGAGCACGGCGGTGGCTTCGACGTGCGGAACACGACCGTGGACGCCGTCGTTTAGTCGCTGAGGGTGGAGTGCCCGCATGAAGGCTGTGGGCTCTACGTCACTTACCACAAGCTCGCCGATCACCAGAGCGTGTGTCCGCTCGCGCCCTGCAAATGCCCCGCGCCCGTCTGCGGCTACGAAGGCCCGCCACCGGTGCTCTACCACCACATCAGCAACGCGCATCCCATGCCCGTGCACGGGATCCAGTACGGCAAGGTGCTCCAGCTGCAAGTGCCACTGTCGGAGCCACGGCTCTTGCTGTTCACGGAGGAGGACCGCCACGCGGTTTTCTTGGTCGGCGGCGTGCTCGACATTGGCGCACCTATTGCTGTGTCGGTCGTCTGCATCAGCGCGGGGGCGTCCCCACTGCCGCACTACTTGGCCAAGCGGTGGGCGAACGGCCCGCCGGGGGAGCCCAAAGGCATGACCAACACCGTCGAGGTGGAAATGGAGGTGACAAGCAGCAAGGATCCCGGCGACGTTGACATGCAGGAGCTGACCTTCTTGACAGTTCCGCCCATGCTGCAGGTCGGGGCTAAGCTTGTGTCCTTCCACATTCAGATTGACAAGCTCACATCCTAAATGTTTCGACAGTGCCTTCTGTTTATCTTAGTAATATGCTAGGGATTACCTTGGTCTACTTTAACTTAAGAAATGGTGGGTTTTGGTGGCGATGCAGCAATTACTTCGACATCAGATCAGTAATTTCCAACAGTCAAACAGATATTTTGTGTCTGTTGGATATAAAGTTCCTTTGGGTAAGAAGTACTACGTGTCATCAAAATGGATAAAAGGAGATGTATGTAGACGTATTTTAGTTCTAGATACGTCCCTTTTTATCCATTTTGATGACAAGCACTCCCTCCATTCCACAATACATGCCTTCCATTTGTCAAAAGATAGATGTATCTAGACATGTTTTAGTATATAGGTACATCCATGATAGAGCCAATTGGATGGTTGAGAACACTACAATTCGTAGCTACAGATGCGTGTGTCACTCCCAGATGCAGAGGCCGGGGGTCATCATCCTCCTTTTCGAGAAAAAATAGACGTGTGTGTGAGAGGACGAGTGTGTGCATGCACCTCTTCTCTTTCTATATAACGTACTACTAAACGCAGAGTACAAGTTTTTGTGGGTGGCACGATGGTGCGTGCGAGAAGTCCCAAGAGATAGGTTTAATGCGTCTGAAAAAAGGACTAGCCTAAAGCTCGCCACATGGGTATTGCTGTCGAACGCCCCATTAACCGTAAGATATGTATATGACGGTGCCAGTTATTGCACGTACACAGCAGTAATCCCTCCTTTCCGGTTTATGGTGAGTGGTGGAATTTTTTTGTAGTTTGCAAAAGCACCTAATTAATGCTCTTGTTTTTCTCAAAAAATTATGTTTATCAATGCATTAATTGCAATGCATGCATGCATAAAGTACATGCATTGGTCAATTTTCTCTTAATACTTGCATGCAATGATTTAATGCACCTTGGAATCTGAACATGTGTTGGAGAACAACCAAATTGAGCCTTATAAAATGGAAAAACTAAAATTTTGAGATAAGCCCTATAAAATCGGAAAGGAGGGAGTAGAAAAAGAAGTACTCCATCCGGGAATAGTGCCGCACTTCGAAACTAGAACCGTCAATAAATTTTGAGCTTGCGTCTCGTCACATTCCAAATTACTCCATGCTATATTGAATTGGAGACCTGTTCACACCGATCACAACCTAAACGGTTTCCCACTTAGGAGCGTATTAGTACCACGCTATATTGAATTCCAAACCTGTTCACACCGATCACAACCTAAATGGTTTCCCACTTAGGAGTGTATTAGTACTCGGTTATAAATACTAGTATGCCAAGATGACTGCACATTCCTCCTCAACTCCTCATCCACAAAAACAAACAAGTCATTCAGCATCCTTCCCTTGCGTCTGCCATGGCCAGCGTGAGTTCTGGGTCGAGAAATTGCCACCAGGGAGAGGCGGGCATGGAAGCGGAAGCACGAGGAATGTCCCGCCTCGCTGCGAGAGCAGCCGACTTGTCCTGCCATGCGGAAGTAGTAGCACAGAGGTCCCGCCGCGCCACTGAAGCAGCACGGAGGTCCCGCCGCGCCGTCGATGCAGCAGACTGGTCCGGCCGTGCTGCGGAAGCAGCAGAGATGTCCCTCTGCGCCACGAATGCAGCAGAGATGTCCCGTCACGCCGCGGCGGCCTGGGAAAATTTCTCGCGGGCAGGCGACGACTGTTACAGGCGCATGCATGCGATCGTCCATAGCCAGATGGATCAGATCTCCGGCTTGGCGAGGTTGTAGGACGATGTGAAAGCCTCGTTTGAACAGGCTACCGGCGTCATCCGGCAACTAAGGGAGGGCAATGAGAGGCTCCGGGCCGAGCGCGACCTGCTGATGGAGAAGATCGTCCGAAGTGCAGACCATTAGGAGGACACCAGTGCCTTGTAGAAGAGGACCGGCGTCATCGTCAAGAAACTTATGGACGAGAATGACATGCTCCACAACGAGCCCCAAAGGTTGGTGGAGGAATCCGTGGATGTTCTCAAGCAGCATCTTGAGGACACGAAAGATCTTATCGCCGCTCGCCGCAGAGACTAGTTCCCGCGGCCTGCAGCAACGCATCAAGAAAGTAGAGATCAGCGAGCTAGATCCTTGTCTTCCTTCTTCTTTTGCCCTTGCGTATTTCGGGCGTAGCCGCATGTGGCTTTTTTAATTATCTTTCTAATTGTGTAAGACAATTAATCGTCCTTATCTTTCTGTGGAAGATCAATGTTGCGAGGCTGGAATGAAGAAAACTCTTGCTGTGGCGACCCTAGCATTGTTGTTCTTCTAGTTGCTGCTGGGCTTCCTTCAGTTTCCTGGTTTCTTTTGATGTAATAATCGGTTTAGGATGTGGATTGTGTTATCGGTTGTGAAATGTTGGGTTCTAGCGCGGATGTTTGGCCTTTGTTGGCCTCTTGGGATGTTGCGATTTCAATCTGGTACTCCCTCCGTCTCATAATGTAAGACGTTTTTTGACACTATACTAGTGTCAAAAAGTGTCTTATATTATGGGACGGAGGGAGTAGCTTTTAGTCCTTCGTGTTAGGCTGGAGTTGTGCTGAACTTCTTGTCAATTGTGGTGGTTTTCAGTACTGAAAATCGGAAGGGGCAAGCCCTTCTTTGATCAAAAAAATCGTCCTTATATATTCATCAGTCTTGCTATAAGTCGTAGTAGATGCTATATAGGTCCGTCGGATCTTACATCAAGATCCGTGCTTTTAGATTTTCTTTTTTCTCTCTTAAATCTCAGTCGAGTGAGACATAGCCACGCCATTAAATAGAGGATCGGGCGCCATTAATGGAGACCTTGGGAGAGAGGTGGACGGCAGATGGAGGTTAAAGGGCTCTCCTCCCGATAAGCACGCGCAGGGGTCTGATCGCACGCCTCTCGTACTCAAATAGCTACCCTGCACGGTGCCTCCTAGCTAATAAAAAATGGGGACGCGTGGCGGCACATAAATGGTACTAGTAAGTAGAAATCCCACTGTTTCAATAATACTTGTGTTTCCGATTGTAACGTGACAGCACTTGTTCCAAAATGACTTTGTTGATTGTTAATGTGTGCGCCTTCGCAAATCGGACTGCAAATTTACCACAGCATGTTGGTGCCATGTCATGGCACCAAACCAAGTTTCATTATTTTCATGCGTGTTTTGGATTTACAGGAATTAAAAAACTAAGTTTCTCAATGTTTCCAACCCAGCCACGACGCCCAGAATTTTGAATTTCATTCCCATTTCTTGCATGGAACCTAGAAATTTACCCGAGGACACACATGTGATTTTTCAACCAACTTTGGTGCACTGGAACATGTGCTTGTATTTCAAATTTGAATTATGCATACAAAGGTGACACGTTCCCTCCCAGAACCACGAGCCTTCTTGAGAGAAGCTCCGATTTGCAAGAAGCTTATACCAAAATTTGTTCCTATTCGGCCAAATGTTTTTACCACGGCATGGTACTACCATGACATGACACCATGCCAAGTTCATGATTTTAAAACCAAGTTTCTCAATGTTGTCGATCGAGCCACGATGCCCAGATGTTTGAATCTTATTCTAATTTTTTGAATGGGAGTAGAAATTCACCCGAGGACACAAATGTGATTTTTCAACCAACTTTGGTGCACGGGAGAACGTGCTTGTAGTTCAAATTTGAATTATGCACATTAAATGACCAAAAACTCAATTAATGTGTAAATAAGGCCAAACGAAACCGGAATAATTCCAAAATTTAACAGGGCACTCATGTAGTTCTATGTTGCCTTTGTAAATGAACTCAAGGGGGACAACGTATATCGTTTCGCACTCAAAGGTGACACGTTCCCTCTCAGAACCACGAGCCTTCTTGAGAGAAGCTTCGATTTGCAAGAAGCTTATACCAAAATTTGTTCCTATTCGGCCATTTTTTTTACCACAACATGGTAGTACCATGACATGACATCCATGCCAAGTTTCATGATTTTCAGACGTGTTTTGGATTTACAAGAATTTTAAAACCAAGTTTCTCAATGTTCTCGGCCGAGCCACGATGCCCAGATGTTTTAATTTTATTCTCATTTCTTGCATGGGACCTAGAAATTCACCCGAGGACACAAATGTGATTCTTCAACCAACTTTGATGCACGAGAGCATGTGCTTGTAGTTCAAATTTGACTTATGGACATTAAATGACCAGAAACTCAATTAATGTATAAAAAACGACAAACGAACCCGGAATAATTCCAAAATTTAACATGGCACTAATGTAGTTCTATGTTGCCTTTGTTAAGAAACTGAAGGGCGGGGGGCAGCGTATATCGTTTCACACTCAAAGGTGACACGTTCCCTCTTAGAACCACGAGCTCCCAAATCGGCCCAATTTTTTACCACAACATGTTAGTGCCATGACATGACACCATGCCAAGTTTCATGATTTCCAGCCGAGTTTTGGATTTACATGAATTTAAAATCTAAGTTTCTCGATGTTCTCGGCAGAGTCATGACGCCCAGATGTTTGAATTTCATTCTCATTTCTTCCATGGGACCTAGAAATTCAACCAAGGACACACATGTGATTTTTCAACCCACTTTGGTGCACCGGAGCATGTGCATGAAATTCATATTTAGATTATGCACATAAAAGTCTAGAAACTCAATTAATGTATAAAAAGGCCAAATGAACCCGAAATAATTCCAAATTTTAACAGGGCACTCATATAGTTCTATGTTGCCTCTGTAAATAAAATCAGGGGGGAGGCAGTGTATATCGTTTCGCACACAAAGGTGACACGTCCCCTCTCGGAACCACGAGGCTTGTTGAGAGAATCTCCGGTTTTGCAAGAGGCTTATACCAAAACTTGTCCCAATTTAGCCAAAAATTATACGTATGAAAACAGGGTTTAGATTATCCCGAACATCTCGCTACCTAGACCAATAATGTACTATGATTTGAATTCAACATAAAATGGATACAGATATTTGAATTGGAGAGCGTATGGTACATGTAGTTCATAGTGAAATATGATTACTGCTATATGCATATCTTTTTGTTATCAAGATAATATTTAAATTATTGTATAACTTGACAACAATCGTATTCAAATAAGGAAAATTGATTCAAATTTAGTCCATATGGTAGACGACAATATATATGTTCACATGGTGGAGTAAAATGTTCATATATGATGGAAGATCAAAATGTACGACTACATCAATTATAAACCGCAAGGTCACCTAATGATGTATTTGAATTCAACATAACGTGGATTCAAAAATTGAAATTCGAGATCATGGAATCTGTAATCATATAAAAAGGGACATTACTCTTTCTTTGGTGGGAATTGATTTGTTTTTTGTTGTTGTTGAGGGAAGTGCGAATCGATTTGGTACTGTGCAGGGTAATCTTGTTCTCCCGAATTTTTTTACATTTTTCTTGTAGTTTTTTCAATGGTATCTATAGCAATATAGTAAAAGGGGACATGACTCTCTTGTGTCTTGTATGATTTTTTTTACACGTTAAGTTTGTTCTGTCGAACAAGGAATCCGCACCTTGTTATCCCGAAATTTTCAAGCTCGAGTATCTTTTGTCTCACCTGCTTTGAAACTCCCGCTTCTTCAACCCGCGCCGTGCCTTGTTATCCCGAAATTTGGACGCACGCAAGAACTCCCTCCTCATCCGAAATCGCTCTTGCAGCCCAGACACACGAAATCCCCTTTCTACCCCTCAGCCAGAAATGAAGCTCCACATCGCGGTGTCAAAACCGGTGGGGGTACGCTAGTAACTTACCCTACATTTCAGACAAGCGCGTCCCTAAGCTTGGCTCCCCCCTCCCCCTTCGCCCCCCC